>NW_028294336.1:0-51967 GCF_964341445.2 Mesoplodon mirus | reverse complement strand
ACCGGGTGGAAACCAAGTGTTCTAGGAATTGTCTCGCTTTAGATCCTACCTGAGAGTTGTTCCCTACGTGAATCGTCATCAGCATCGCTGTTATGTATGCTCTCCACGATGCATTCTGTACAAACACAACCATGAGCATAAATTTATTATACAAGTTGACCCACCCATTTCTCCTACTCGACTTGCTGGCTCACACAGCATCCCCCTGGTCTTCCCTCCAGGTTCTCAGAACTCCCCTGTGCTCTGTGCAGACACAGACCTTCAATAAGATATTGATCACAGTTAAAAATTTCAAATGAGGGAGAGATCCTGAGAAAATCACCTTTCGACCCCTCACTTCTATAGACCCATTTATAGCTTTCACCGTCAACCTTAGCAACCTGAAATTCCAGATGTTACAGACACACTTGAAAAAAGGCTAGTGTGACCAAGCTATTGTGTGGTTTTTGCATTTTTTAATAGAATGAGTTAATTATTGTTTGAACTAAATTAATTATAAATAGACACATTTGGTTAGTGGCTACCACACTGGAAAGCTCAGCTGTAAGAAATCCAAAGATGAGAAAGAGGCAACCAGCCACCCCTCCCCTGGTTGTTCTTTACTGCAGAAAATTTGATGGCCTGATCTGATCATTCGTATGTAGGTATATCTTGGGCTCTTGGAACCACGCTAAGCATTGCGAGAGTCCTTGTGGACACTGAAATAGTACAGTCAACACTCAGATACAAGAGGAATTCCCAGCAAGGGGCCCACTTGTAGACAGAGCTGAAGGGCATGGCCCAGTACACCTGTATTAGACATAATCGGAGTGTAGGTGCAGAGGGGACGGAGGGATTTCACTCTCTCCATGAGCCCATCCTTCTCACCCCTGACTCTAGAAGACCTGAGGAAGGCAGTAGAAAAGGCCCCATAGGAGGTAAAATATTTGTATACTGAAAACTACAGGACATTGCGGAAAGAAATTAAAGAAGAGACAAGTAATTGGAATGACATACCATGTTCATAGACTGGATTATTAAATACTGTTGGCATTTCTATACTACATAAAGTGATGTACACATATATCCCAACAACCCACAAAATTCCATGTCATTATTATAGAAGTGGACAGAATCCTGAAATACATGTGGAACCACCTCAAGTAGATAAAACAATCTTGAGAGCAAAGAGCAATGATGGAGATTATCACTTCCTGAACTCAAAACACATAACAATGCCACAGTAGTCAAAACAGTCTGCTACTGGCATCAAGACAGTGAGATAGACCAATGAAATATAATAGAGAGACCTCAAATAAACGCACATATATATGGCCAACTGACCTTGGCCAAGGTTCTAAGATTACCAAGTGAAGAAAGGATAGTCTCTTCAACAATCAACAGCATGAAAAGGCAACCTATAAGATGAGAGGAAATATGTGTAAAACTTGCATCTGAATAAGGGACCAATATCCAGAATATAAAAGAAACTACTACAAGGCAATTTCAGAAAAACAGCAGGCAAATAACTGAGTTTAAAAATGGGTAAAAAGCTTCACTAGACATTTCTCCATAAAGACATACAAGTAGTCAATCTACATATGAAAATTTGCTCAACATCGCTAAGCATCAGAAAAATGGAAATCAAGCCACAAGGAGATATCACTCACACCTATTAGAATGTGTATTATAAAAAGACAATTAGGGCTTCCCTGGTGGCACAGTGGTTGAGAGTCTGACTGCCAATGCAGGGGACACATGTTCGTGCCCTGGTCTGGGAGGATCCCACATGCCACTGAGCGGCTGGACACATGAACCATGGCCGCTGAGCCTGTGCGTTTGGAGCCTGTGCTCCGCAACGGGAGACCTCACAACAATGTGAGGCCCGTGTACTGCAAAAAAAAAAAAAAAAAAAAAAAAAAAAAAAAAAAAAGAAAAGAAAGAAAATAAATGGATGCTGGCAAAGATGTGAAGAAGTGGAACTTCTGTACCCTGTTTTGTACCCTGTAGTAATGTAAAATGGTGTAGCCATTATGGAAAACAGAATGGAGGTCCCCCAAAAATTATTAAGAGAACTCTCATAAAATCCAGCAATCACTCATTTAGCTTTGTATACAAAGGAGATAAAACAAGAATGTCCAAGAGATAACTACAATCTCATGTCCATTGCAGCATTATACACAATACACAACAAAGGAAAACTGCCTAGTGTCCATGGGAAAATGAACTAATAACGAAAATGTGGTGTATACATACAGTGGAATGTCATTCAGTCTTTGAAAAAGAAGGAAATCCTGCCATTTGCAGCAACACGGAAGAACTTGGAGGACATTTGTAAGAGTGAAATAAGCCAGTCACAGAAGGTCAAAACCTGAAAGAAAACTCCGAGAAGCAGAGAGTAGAAGGGTGGTTCCAAGAGCTGGCAGGAGGTTGACATGGGAAGTCTCTGTTCAATGGTTAGAATGTGTTATTTGCAAAATGGAAAAGTTCTAGACACATGCTGTACAACAAGGTGCATGTAGTCAACAGGATTGACTGGACATTTCAAAACTTGTTAAGAAGTTGGATTTCATCGTATGTGTACTTTTACAACAAAAAAATATACATATGTAAAATAAATACAAAGTGGAAAAAGGGGAAAAAAGAAGAAAAATAAGGAAAGGGAGTCAACAGAGGGAAAGAAGAAAGGAAGAAGGGTCTCGAATGTACACAGGTATCAGGAGATAATGGGAGAGAAGCGCCTCTCCCCAGGCTTTAAAGAAGACATCTCTCCAGAGTTCACTCCAGCAAGAGGGGGATGTGCTTTCTCTTCCCCATTCAACCAGAAGTGCCAATAGCATCCTAAGTGTGGCCCAGGCTGTGCTCAGGTGTACACTTTTCCTTGATGTCTAAACCAGCCACCCCTGACTCCCCATGGCTCAGGTGCCCTTCCTGTATCTCCTTCCACTTCTCTAAAGCTTTTCCCTCTTCAAGTCCAGCCCGAGGCTCCAATCCTGTCCTCACACGTGGGGTCCACGGAGCGTGTCTCTGAGTTCTTAAGAGACTCCCTGTGAGTAGCAGGCACTGAATCGCACACCAGGGTTCCCCTCAGCACCATCAGGAAACTACCACCTAGGGATTGAGGATTTCTAGAACAACTTTACTCATACACAGTCTCTTGGGTAAACAAGTGACATTTTACAATCAAGCATTTTCACTTTTTTCTTTGGTGGGGAAAATATTGACACATATAAGACAATCATATTCTATTAAAGTAGGTATTTCTCAAAGGACTCACTATCGAAAAAAAAATTTTAAGTATAACTTTCCATGTTTTAATTGACTTTACTCCCAGACTTGTTTGCTTGCAAAAGCCTTCAGAAAATACCAAGAACCTACTTCACCTGGCAGTTTGCACAGCAACATGAGTGGAGATGCTCTTGTCACCCTGCTTGGGTTCTCGATCCCACCTTGCAAAGCACAACCTCCTCTCCACCATCCTGGGAAGGGAGCCAGTGCCCACCCTGAGCTCAATCCCTGGGGTAGATCTCTTGGTTCTGTCTTCACTGTATGCAGTGTTTCTTGCCCAGCACACAGAAACAGGGCCAGCATAAGTGATGGAAGACAGACTTTCCACAGGAGAAGGACATTTCGTTTCCTTAGCACAGAATCCGATAGTGAATATTAGCCTCAAATGTGAAAGGTGGAGTGAATATCCTCCATCTACTCTTGGAGGCTCCTTATTTTTCGGACTCCTCCAGAACTGGGTGTGGCATGTGGGTACAAGCACGGGCTCCCTGCAAAAAGAGGGAGTCCTGCCTAGCACTATGTGCTTTAGGTAAGGGGGGAGGACTCATTCCGAGGCTCTAATAGGAAACAGTTAGAATGAGGGAAGTGGCAGAGAGATGTATCATAACCTTTCAGAATGCTATCAGACCTACTAGGAGATGAGATTTCTTATTAAATGAAGTTGTAATTGACCCAGTAGTAGGGATGCTGAAAACCAGTTTTGTTCACTAAGAATCCAGCCATGGAGCAACTAAGCCCGTGCACCACAACTACTAAGCCTGTGCTATAGAGCCCGCAAGTCAAGGCAAAGGTGTGGGGAATTGGAAACATTGTACACTGCCTGTGGGAATGTAAAATGGTGCAGCTATTATGAAAAAGAGTATGGAGGTTCCTTATAAAATTATAAACACAAATATCATATGATTCAGCAATCACAGTTCTGGGTATATATCCAAAGGAAATTAAATCAGTATCACAATGAGATGAACTTAGGTTCATTGCAGCATTCTCCACAATAGCCTAGATATGCAAACAACTTCACAAAAGAAGAAAGTGTCCTGTGACTGAGCTAACCTTATGTACTTCAAGACAACTCTGTAAGTCTTTTAGCCCCTTGGAGAGGATGAAAGCAATATTACAGTTAAAAGTAACTTGAACCAATTCCCTTAGTCTGGAATACTGAAACAAAAGTTCTACAGCAGGGGAAGCCTCATAAACACACAGCACCTGCCAGGGTTTACCCCAGCCTTGGAAGAACTGGGAAGGATAAGACCAAGGTAGGCCTGAGGAATGGTAGGAGGGTAGGCAGGACTGGAGTGTGGGGAGCAGGGGCAGGGCTGTCCGGATGGAGCAGTGGGTTGTAAGAAGAGCAGTGACCCTGGGTCCTGCTTCCCTGAGTCTCTGTCCTGGGCCTCTTCAATTCCAGGACACCAGGTTAGCAGGGCTGTGAGAACCAGTGTGTGAAGTGAGCCCAGCAGCCCCTTCACACAGTCCTCTAGAATTCCTGCCCCTGATGGAGGGTCTTTAGGGGCAGCTGGACGTGGAGCCCTCTCAAATGGAAGCATGTCAGCAAATCAGCCTTTGGAGGTGCTGAGGCTGAAATGAGGAGACTGAGCACATGCAGTGATCCCAAAGCATGTGTTCTCTGACTCATCCACCTCTGGGAGCGCCCTTTCCATGAGGAATAAACAGTGAGGACAAAAGTAAGATGAAGCTACAAGTCCTGAAATGTAGAGGGAGAGTGTTCATGTCTCATCCACCACCTGACACTAACTATAAGGACTTGTTCTCCAGTGTCAACTGACTATGAGAGTTTTGTTCCCACTAGGATATGGCCATCATACGTGAATATAAAAAGGAAACCAAAATCCCTGGTGCAAAATACGCTCCAGATACCAAACAGAAATGAACCTTTCATCTTTGGCGGTGAAAAAGCAATGAAAGAGCAGTCTTGTGAGAAAGAAAATTTCTGAATGGCAAAGCAACAAAAGATGACTATAAGCACAGTACAGTCAAAGGACATGGACACCATAACTCTATTATACCATTAAAATTTGGAAAGAACAAATCAGAATTCTACACATATTTCCTTCTTCTTCCTGATTTCATATTCACCTTCCTTAGTTTCTAAAGAACCGGGTGGAAACCAAGTGTTCTAGGAATTGTCTCGCTTTAGATCCTACCTGAGAGTTGTTCCCTACGTGAATCGTCATCAGCATCGCTGTTATGTATGCTCTCCACGATGCATTCTGTACAAACACAACCATGAGCATAAAGTTATTATACAAGTTGACCCACCCATTTCTCCTACTCGACTTGCTGGCTCACACAGCATCCCCCTGGTCTTCCCTCCAGGTTCTCAGACCTCCCCTGTGCTCTGTGCAGACAGAGTGCTTCAATAAGATCTTGATCACCGTTGAAAATTTCAAATGAGGGAGAGATGCTGAGAAAATCACCTTTCGACCCCTCACTTCTATAGACCCATTTATAGCTTTCACCGTCAACCTTACCAACCTGAAATTCCAGATGTTACAGACACACTTGAAAAAAGGCTAGTGTGACCAAGCAATTGTGTGTTTTTTGCATTGTTTAATAGAATGAGTTAATTATTGTTTGAACTAAATTAATCATAAATAGACACATTTGGTTAGTGGCTACCACACTGGAAATCTCAGCTCTAAGAAATCCAAAGATGAGAAAGAGGCAACCAGCCACCCCTCCCCTGGTTGTTCTTTACTGCAGAAAATTTGATGGCCTGATCTGATCATTCGTATGTAGGTATATCTTGGGCTCTTGGACCCACGCCAGGCATTGCGAGAGTCCTTGTGGACACTGAAATAGTACAGTCAACACTCAGATCCAAGAGGAATTCCCAGCAAGGGGCCCACTTGTAGACAGAGGTGAAGGGCATGGCCCAGTACACCTGTATTAGACATAATCAGAGAGTAGGTGCAGAGGGGAGGGAGGGATTTCACTCTCTGCATGAGTCCATCCTTCTCACCCCTGACTCTAGAAGACCTGAGGAAGGCAGTGGAAAAGGCCCCGTAGGAGGTGAAAACTTTGTATACTGAAAACTACAGGACATTGCGGAAAGAAATTAAAGAAGAGACAAGTAATTGGAATGACATACCACGTTCATAGACTGGATGATTAAATACCGTTGGCATTTCTATACTACAGAAAGTGATGTACGCATATATCGCAACAACCCACAAAATTCCATGTCATTATTATAGAAGCGGACAGAATCCTAAAATACATATTGAAACCCCCCCCAAGTAGATAAAACAATCTTGAGAGCAAAGAGCAATGATGGAGATTAACACTTCCTGAACTCAAAACACATAACAATGCCACAGTAGTCAAAACAGTCTGCTACTGGCATCAAGACAGTGAGATAGACCAATGAAATATAATAGAGAGACGCCAAATAAACGCACATATATATGGCCAACTGATCTTGGCCAAGGTTCTAAGATTACCAAGTGAAGAAACGATAGTCTCTTCAACAATCAACAGAATGAAAAGGCAACCTATAGGATGGGAGGAAATATGTGTAAAACTTGCATCTGAATAAGGGACCAATATCCAGAATATAAAAGAAACTACTACAAGGCAATTTCAGAAAAACAGCGGGCAAATAACTGAGTTTCAAAATGGGTAAAAAGCTTCACTAGACATTTCTCCATAAAGACATACAAGTGGTCAATCTACATATGAAAATTTGCTCAACATCGCTAAGCATCAGGGAAATGGAAATCAAGCCACAAGGAGATATCACTCACACCTGTTAGAATGTGTATTATAAAAAGACAATTAGGGCTTCCCTGGTGGCACAGTGGTTGAGAGTCCGCCTGCCGATGCAGGGGACACATGTTCGTGCCCCAGTTTGAGAGGATCCCACATGCCGCTGAGCGGCTTGGCCCATGAACCATAGCCGCTGAGCCTGTGCGTTTGGCGCCTGTGCTCCGCGACGGGAGACCTCACAACAATGAGAGGCCCGTGTACTGCAAACAAAAGAAAAAAAAAAGAAAGAAAAAGAAGAAAAGAAAGAAAATTAATGGATGCTGGCAAAGATGTGAAGAAGTGGAACTTCTGTACGCTGTTTTGTACCCTGTATTAATGTAAAATGGTGTAGCCATTATGGAAAACAGAATGGAGGTCCCCCAAAAATTATTAAGAGAACTCTCATAAAATCCACAATCACTCATTTAGGTTTATATACAAAGGAGATAAAACAAGAATGTCCAAGAGATATCTACAATCTCATGTCCATTGCAGCATTATACACAATACACAACAAAGGACAACTGCCTAGTGTCCATGGGAAGATGAATTAATAAAGAAAATGTGGTGTATACATACAGTGGAATGTCATTCAGTCTTTGAAAAAGAAGGAAATCCTGCCATTTGCAGCAACACGGAAGAACTTGGAGGACATTTGTAAGAGTGAAATAAGCCAGTCACAGAAGGTCAAAAACTGAAAGAAAACTTCGAGAAGCAGAGAGTAGAAGGGGGGTTCCAAGAGCTGGCAGGAGGTTGACATGGGAAGTCTCTGTTCAATGGTTAGCATGTGTTATTTGCAAAATGGAAAAGTTCTAGGCACATGCTGTACAACAAGGTGCATGTAGTCAACAGGACTGCCTGCACATTTGAAAAGTTGTTTAGACGTTGGATTTCATTGTATGTGTCCTTTACAACAAGAAAATCTACATATGTAAAATAAATACAAAGTGCAAAAAGGGGAAAAAAGAAGAAAAATAAGGAAAGGGAGTCAATAGAGGGAAAGAAGAAAGGAGGAAGGGTCTCAAATGTACACAGGTATCAGGAGATAATGGGAGAGAAGCTCCTCTCCCCAGGCTTTAAAGAAGACATCTCTCCAGAGTTCACTCCAGCAAGAGGGGGATGTCCTTTCTCTTCCCCATTCAACCAAAAGTGCCAATAGCATCCTAAGTGTGGCCCAGGCTGTGCTCAGGTGTACACTTTTCCTTGATCTCTAAACCAAACACCCCTAACTCCCCATGGCTCAGGTGCCCTTCCTGTATCTCCTTCCACTTCACTAAAGCATTTCCCTCTTCAAGTCCAGGCCGAGTCTCCAATTCTGTCCTCACACGTGGGGTCCACGGAGCGGGTCTCTGAGTTCTTAAGAGCCTCCCTGTGAGTAGCAGGCACTGAATCGCACACCAGGGTTTCCCTCAGCACCATCAGGAAACTACGACCTAGGGATTGAGGATTTCTAGAACAACTTTACTCATACACAGTCTCTTGGGGAAAAAAGTGCCATTTTACAATCAAGCATTTTCACTTTTTTCTTTGGTGGGGAAAATATTGACACATATAAGGCAATCATATTCTATTAAAGTAGGTATTTCTCAAAGGACTCACTATCGAAAAAAAAATTTAAGTATAACTTTCCATGTTTTAATTGACTTTACTCCCAGACTTGTTTGCTTGCAAAAGCCTTCAGAAAATACCAAGAATCTACTTCATCTGGCAGTTTGCACATCAACATGAGTAGAGATGCACGTGTCACCCTGCTTGGTTTCTCTGTCCCACCTTGCAAAGCACAACCTCCTCTCCACCATCCTGGGAAGGGAGCCAGTGCCCACCCTGAGCTCAATCCCTGGGGTAGATCTCTTGGTTCTGTCTTCACTGTATGCAGTGTTCCTTGCCCAGCACACAGAAACACGGCCGGCACAAATGATGGAAGACAGATTTTCCACATGAGAAGGACACTTCGTTTCCTTAGCACAGAATCCGATAGTGAATATTAGCCTCAAAGGAGAAAGGTGGAGTGAATTTCCACCATCTACTCCTGGCGGCTCCTTCTTTCTCGGACTCCTCCAGAACTGGGTGTGGCATGTGGGTACTTACATGGGCTCCCTGCAAAAAGAAGAGGTCTGCCTAGCACTAGGTGCTTCAGGTAAGGGGGGAGGACTCATCCCGAGGCTCTAATAGGAAACAGTTAGAATGAGGGAAGTGGCAGAGAGATGTATCATAACCTTTCAGAATGCTATCAGACCTACTAAGAGATGAGATTTCTTATTAAATGAAGTTGTGATTGACCCAGTAGTAGGGATTCTTTAACCCAGTTTGTTCACTAAGAATCCAGCCATGGAGCAACTAAGTCCGTGCACCCCAACTACTAAGCCTGTGCTCTAGAGCCCACAAGTCACAACTACGGAGCGCACGTGCCACAGCTATTGAAGCCCATGCACCTAGAGCCTGTGCTCTGGAACAACAGAAGCCACCGAAATGAGAAGCCCGCCCACTGCAAAGAAGACACAACACAGCCAAAAGAAAAAAAAAGAATCCAGTAAACATTTGCCTGGGTTGTGATAGGATTTGTTTTCCTGGTTAAATGAGGCTCACTTGGTATAAAATCAATGCACACACTGAAAGTGTACAGTTTATTTACTTTTATATCCATACCCATTCATGATGCAGTGGTAATGGGAATATATTCTAGAAAGTTGGCACCAGTAACAGTGATGTTTACGGGAACATAAATAAAGGGAAACACAACACAAAATGTTCACATACACACACAGAATCATACCACTAATTTCATATACAGACACACCCAATCTCATGCACACAAACATACACCACCTAACCGTAATACAGCTTCTTCCTGGGACTATAGTAATTGGTCACATTATTTTTAAATCACTTTCTATCACCAGGACACCTACTCTCATTCCCAGCATAAATTTGGAATCAGTTTGCCCTCTACACTAAAACCAGCAAGAATGTCCCACTTTCTCATCTTCAAAGCTCTTTCTCCCCAAGTGACTGATTCCAGAATACATACTGTTTTCACGTTCTGGGAAGGCCACCTGCAATTACAGAAGAGAAAACACTATGAGGATAAGATCATAGTGATATTCAGGTCTTTTGTTCATTTGCTGACAGTAGAAAACCTCATGAGAAACAGTGGTCCAGGGAACCCAGCAAGGGTTATCAGAGCAAAACTACTCAGGCTGAAAGGCAAGAACTTTGCTGGGAGGATGGAACTTCCAAGTTCATTTAGGTTGGAAATTGCAGAATTCTTTTCCTAGAGGAAAAATCGCTGCAGGAGAGAGAGCTCCATACTCTACAGGCTGTAATGGATGCTGTCAATTTTAATGTCCTGTGGAATCAGGCACCATGAGTTGGTAATAGACTCTCACTCCACATTCTCCCAACCAAGGGAACTGTATGTATCTGGAAGGAATACCCTCAAATATTCATAACTCAATTCTATTGAAAGAGAAATAAAGCAATATTTCTATCTCAGGCCAGAAAAAATCCAGCTTACCTTGATTTTCCACGGAGGCTTTTCTTCTGTCCTATCACGGTGCAGGTCATCCGCCACATCCTCAGGGAGACCTGGAGGGACACAGAGTAACTGTCAGGACACTGGTGATGCGGCTCAGGAATTACTCAGGGGCTTTCTTCTCGATGAGGACATGGGGTGGGGAGTATGGATGTGGGAGGTTAGTAAGTGTGGGCTGAGCTGGTGTTGGGCCATCCTCTTTGGGGGATGAAGGAAGGCAAAGGACAAGAGGAAGGAAATGAAAACAGAGCTTTGGCTTTCTAGCTAAGGGGAGCCTCATCAGAAGGGAAGGGTCGATCTAAAAAATGGTAAACACTAAAATGCATGCTCTGTTTCAATGACACAGACCCATGACCCATACTGCCTCTTTTGAGTTTCTGCTAAATTGCCACTGTCTCTTGATTTTTCCCAGATCACTCTTTCCCCAGCATCCACAATGCCAGCTACTGCATTTGTCATGTATTCTATTGTATAATATTTTATACTTGATTAACAGCAACCTCTATAAAAGGACTGAATTCAATTCTAGACAAAATATGCTATATTTATTCACTAATCACTTGTCTTAAAGAAAATCAAATACACAAGATTTGACAAAACTGAAATCCTACCATTTAGATACAGCCACTATCAATCATATCATATTTTTCTCCCAGTCTTTGTTTTCTATACAATGTATGTATGCCCACTGAGTCAGGGGCTGCCCATACTCTAGGGAGCTCTTCCATATGTGGGACACTTCTTTATGAAGAGGGAGCCCGGACTGAGCACAGCCTGTCTCTAACGCAGCTGTGCAGGAGAAGTGTACAGGCTAACAGTCAGGTTCCACTTTGAGTCCTTGGGTGTGGGCTACAGGAATTGACCAATGCTGAGGCTTATGGTAATGTTATCCAATACAATAAAATAGCTCCCTGATTCTTATCTGCTTTTGGCCTTGTTTAAGCCATGACACCAGCACTGACAGATATGACCTGTACTGTATACATGGGGTCTCACACCTCTCAGAATCTGTGAGCTGACCAGGAAAATGCAGGTCCTGAGGTGAATTTCACATTAATGACTGTGCCAAAGTCAACTGATAAGTCCACCCATAGCTGCCCTGGATTCTGTGACCACTAAGGCCACCTGATGGGCAAGGTCTGGACCTTTGGAGATGCTAGGACTTCCAGCCAAGGATACGGATGCAGGGACTCCCTTGCTCCATGACTGAGGATCCCTTGGCTGAGTGGTAAGTGCAGGTCAGGGATCCAGAGCATCCAAATTGGGACCCACCCCTGGGTTCTCAGTTTGGCTTTTCCACTTAGGAGGTCAAGAGCTGAGAACATTTATCTCTGCACCATCTCCTTCTGAGGAAAAGGAATATTAAACAAATCTGGACAACAGCTGTGTTGAGGGAAGAACATGCAAACAACTTCACAAAACAAGTAAGAGTCCTGTGCCTGCGCTAACTTTAGGTATTTCAAAACAACTCTATAAGTCTCTTAGCCCCTTAGAGAGGATGAAAGCAATATTAGAGTTAAAAGTAACTTGTCCCAATTCCCTTTGTCTGGAATACTGAAACAAAATTCTACAGCAGAAGAAGCCTCATAAACACACAGCACCTGCCAGAGTTTACCCCAGCCTTGGAAGAACTGGGAAGGATAAGACCAAGGCAGGCCTGAGGAAAGGTCAGAGGGTAGGCAGGACTGAGGTGTGGGGAGCATGGGCAGGGCTGTCCGGATGGAGCAGTGGGTTGTAAGAAGAGCAGAGACCCTGGGTCCTGCAGCCCTGAGTCTCTGTCCTGGGCCTGGTCAACCCCAGGAGACCCGGTCAGCAGGGCTGTGAAAGCAAGTGTGTGAAGCAAGCCCAGCAGCCCATTCACACAGTCCTCTAGAATTCCTGCCAGCCATGAAGGGTCTTTAGGGGCAGGTGGAAGTGGACCCCTCTCAAATGGAAGCATGAGAACACATCAGCCTTGGCGAAGTTCAGAGTCTGAGATGAGCTCAAGGAGACTGAACACATGCAGTGATCCCAGAGCACGTGTTCTGTGACTCATCCATCTCTGGGACTGTCCTTTACAAGAGGAACAAACAGTGAGGAGAAAACATGAACTGAAGCCACAAGTCCTAAAAGTGCAGAGGGAGACAGTTCACTTCTCATCCACCACCTCACCCTTTCTAGAAGAACTTGGTCTCAAGTTTCAAGGGCCCATGAGAGTTTTGACCCACAGGTTCTGTCCATCATAGGTCAATATGCAAAATAAAACAAACTCTCCTGTGCACAATACCCTAGATGTGCTAACCAGAAAACAAACTTCCATATTAGGCAGTGACAAGCGCAAGAAAGAGCAGCTCATGTGGAAAAGATCATTTTTCATGAGCAAACCAAGAAAAGGTTATTATAGGGCACTGTCACGTCTAAGGACATAATTTCTCTCCATTGTATCATTAAAATATGAAAAAAACAAGCCAGAACTCTACACATATTTCATTCTTCTTTCTGATTTCTGATCCACCTTCCTCAGTCTCCAAAGCAGGAGATATAACCCTAACGTTCCAGGAACCCTCTGCCATTAGATCCTACCTAAGTGTTGTTCTTACCTGTATCCTTTTCCTTATCGCAGCCACAAATGCTATCCAAAGTCGATACTGTAGAAACACGAACATGAATTTACAAGTCTTATGGATACAGTAAAATGTGACTAATGTGACTGAGCAATTGGATATTTTATTGGTTTTATTTTAATACACTTAGTTAATCATTGATTGAATTGAATAAATTATAACAGGCACAACTAGCTAGTTGCTACCACACTGTAATACACATCTCTCTCTCTCTCTCTCTCTCTCTCTCTCCATATATATACTCTCCATATAATATATGGAGGATGTTACCACTGATCCCCTTGTTATTCCCCTCTGTATGGTCTACCCATTCAAGATGGCTTTTTGCTGATGGTTTACGAAATGAAAAACTTCTGCCCTGTGAAGGTACATAGCCCAAGGGGTAAGAGGGATGTGTACCTCTGCTGGATTCCCTGGTAACCGATGAGCCCATCTGCTGTCAATCCCCCCTTTAACTGGAAGCCTGCCTATTCCGCCCAGAGAGAAGAATGCTGCTACTGCTGCTGCTGCGTTCTGCCTGCCATTGGCTATCTACAGTGGGATGTCTCTCCAGGACCACTTTGCTTCTGACGTGAAAGATCTCCCATCTATTAAACCATGAATGTCTCTGTCCCTGAATCCGGGCTCTTTCTTTAGCCCTGAGGCTGAGCAAGTACAGGGCTTGCAGGCGTGAGGTGCAGCCCAACACCTTCTGCAGGGCAGTTTGCTGGCCAGATTTGATGATTCCTTTGTAGGTGTTTCCTAGTCTCATGCACACTTGCCAGACACTCATGAGACCTTGGGGACACTGAAACAGTAATGTCAACACCCAGATCCTAGAGGAATTCCCGACAAGAGTTCCACTTGAGGGGAGAGGTAATGAGCATGGCCCAGTGCACCTGTGCTAGTCATAATCAGTGAGCAGGTGCAGAAGGGAGGGAGGGACATTCACTCACTTCATGAGGCTATCCTTCTCACCACTGCCTCTGAAACATCCAGGGAAGGAAGGGACAAAATGCCCTTAGAAGGTAAATGGCCTGTACACTGAAAACTAAAAACCACTGCTGAAAGTATTAAACAAGGAACAAAAAATTGAAATGATATATCATATTCATAGACTGGAGAATTATTATTGTTGACATTTCTACACTACCCAAAGGTAAGTATAAATTCATTGTAATACCTATCAAGATCCCAATGTCATTTTCAAAGAAATAAAAAAAAAAGATCCTAAAATACATATGGAACCACTAAGGACTCCAAACAGACAAAACAATCCTGAGAACAAAGAACATAGACTGAGGCATCACACTTCATGACTTCAAAACACATTACAAAGCCACAGGAATCAAAACGGTATGGTACTGACATAGAAACAGATACATTGCCCTAAAGACCAGAATAAATAACCCCCAAGAAAACTCATAGATACATGGCCAAATGAAATTCACCAAGCTTCTAAGACAACAAATAGGGAATGTATAGTTTTTTCAACAGTCAATAGGATGAAAATATAACTTACAGAAAGATTACAAACATATATCAGAAAAGGAGCTAATGTCCAAAACATATAAGAAAAACACTACAAATCAAATGCAAACTATGTTAAGAAATTAAAAAGGGCAAATAACTGGGTTCAGAAACGTGCAAAGACTTAAATAAGACATTTCCTGAAAAAGACATACAAATGGCTAACAAATATAGGAAAAGGTTCTCAACCTCACTAATCATCAGGGCAATGCAAATCAACACCTCATACCTGTTAGGCTGTGTATTATAAAGAAAAAAATTAACAGTTTAAGGCCAAGATGTGGGGAATTGGAAACTTTGTACACTGCTGGTGGGAATGTAAAATGGTGCAGCTATTATGAAAAAGAGTATGGGGGTTCCTTTTAAAATTATAAACAGAAATATCATATGATTCAGCAATCACAGTTCTGGGTATATAGCCAAAGGAAATTAAATCAGTATCACAATGAGATGAACTTAGGTTCATTGCAGCATTCTCCACAATAGCCTAGATATGCAACCAACTTCACAAAAGAAGTAAGTGTCCTGTGCCTGAGCTAACCTTAGGTACTTCAAAACAACTCCGTAAGTCTCTTAGCCCCTTAGAGAGGATGAAAGGAATATTAGAGCTAAAAGTAACTTGTCCCAATTCCCTTAGTCTGGAATACTGAAACAAAAGTTCTACAGCAGGGGAAGCCTCATAAACACACAGCACCTGCCAGGGTTTGCCCCAGCCTTGGAAGAACTGGGAAGGATAAGACCAAGGTAGGCCTGAGGAAAGGTGAGAGGACTGGAGCAGGACTGGAGTGCGGGGAGCAGGGGCAGGGATGTCCGGATGGAGCAGTGGGTTTTAAGAAGAGCAGTGACCCTGGGTCCTGCTGCCCTGAGTCACTATCCTGGGCCTGGTGAATTCCAGGAGACCAGGTTAGAAGGGCTGTGAGAGCCAGTGTGTGAAGCGAGCCCAGCAGCCCCTTCACACAGTCCTCTAGAATTCCTTCCGGGCATGAAGGGTCGTTAGGGGCAGCTGGACATGGAGCCCTCTCAAATGGAAGCATGTCAGCACATCAGCCTTGGGAGGTGCCAAGGCTGAAATGAGGAGACTGAGCACATGCAGTGATCCCAAAGCACGTGTTCTGTGACTCATCCACCTCTGGGAGCGCCCTTTCCATGAGGAATAAACAGTGAGGACAAACCTAAGGTGAAGCTACAAGTCCTGAAAGTGTAGAGGGGGAGAGTTCAAGTCTCATCCACCACCTGACACTCACTATAAGAACTTGTTCTCCAGTGTCAAGTGACTATGAGAGTTTTGTTCCCACTAGGATATGGCCATCATACGTGAATGTAAAAAGGAAACCAAAATCCTGGTGCAAAATACCCTCCCGGTATCAAACAGAAATGAACCTTTCATCTTTAGCAGTGAAAAAGCAATGAAAGTGTTGTCTTGTGAGAAAGAAAATTTCTGAATGGCAAAGCAAGAAAAGATGACTATAAGCACAGTACAGTCAAAGGACATGGACACCATAACTCTATTATACCATTAAAATTTGGAAAGAACAAATCAGAATTCTACACATATTTCCTTCTTCTTCCTGATTTCATATTCACCTTCCTTAGTTTCTAAAGAACCGGGTGGAAACCAAGTGTTCTAGGAATTGTCTCGCTTTAGATCCTACCTGAGAGTTGTTCCCTACCTGAATCGTCATCAAAATCGCTGCTATGTATGCTCTCCACGATGCATTCTGTACAAACACAACCATGAGCATAAAGTTATTATACAAGTTGACCCACCCATTTCTCCTACTGGACTTGCTGGCTCACACAGCATCACCCTGGTCTTCCCTCCAGGTTCTCAGACCTCCCCTGTGCTCTGTGCAGACAGTCCATCAATTAAATCTTGATCACAGTTGAAAATTGCAAATGAGGGAGAGATGCTGAGAAAATCACCTTTCGACCCCTCATTTCTATAGACCCATTTATAGCTTTCACCGTCAACCTTACCAACATGAAATTCCAGATGTTACAGACACACTTGAAACATGGCTAGTGTGACCAAGCACTTGTGTGTTTTTTGCATTTTTTAATAGAATGAGTTAATTATTGTTTGAACTAAATTAATTATAAATAGACACATTTGGTTAGTGGCTACCACACTGGAAAGCTCAGCTCTAAGAAATCCAAAGATGAGAAAGAGGCAACCAGCCACCCTTCCCCTGGTTGTTCTTTACTGCAGAAAATTTGATGGCCTGATCTGATCATTTGTATGTTGGTATATCTTGGGCTCTTCGACCCACGCCACGCATTGGGAGAGTCCTTGTGGACACTGAAATAGTACAGTCAACACTCAGATCCAAGAGGAATTCCCAGCAAGGGGCCCACTTGTAGACAGAGGTGAAGGGCATGGCCCAGTACACCTGTATTAGACATAATCAGAGAGTAGGTGCAGAGGGGAGGGAGGGATTGCACTCTCTCCATGAATCCATCCTTCTCACCCCTGACTCTAGAAGACCTGAGGAAGGCAGTGGAAAAAGCCCCGTAGGAGGTGAAAAATTTGTATACTGAAAAGTACAGGACATTGCGGAAAGAAATTAAAGAAGAGACAAGTAAAGGGAATGACATACCATGTTCATAGACTGGATTATTAAATACTGTTGGCATTTCTATACTACATAAAGGGATGTACACATATATCGCAACAACCCACAAAATTCCATGTCATTATTATAGAAGTGGACAGAATCCTAAAATACATATGGAACTCCTCACAAGTAGATAAAACAATCTTGAGAGCAAAGAGCAATGATGGAGATGAACACTTCCTGAACTCAAAACACATAACAATGCCACAGTAGTCAACACAGTGTGCTAGTGGCATCAAGACAGTGAGATAGACCAATGAAATATAATAGAGAGACCCCAAATAAATGCACATATATATGGCCAACTGATCTTGGCCAAGGTTCTAAGATTACCAAGTGAAGAAAGGATAGTCTGTTCAACAATCAACAGCATGAAAAGGCAACCTATAGGATGAGAGGAAATATGTGTAAACCTTGTATCTGAATAAGGGACCAATATCCAGAATATATAAGAAACTACTACAAGTCAATTTCAGAAAAAGAGCGGGCAAATAACTGAGTTTAAAAATGGGTAAAAAGCTTCACTAGACATTTCTCCATAAAGACATACAAGTGGTCAATCTACATATGAAAATTTGCTCAACATTGCTAAGAATCAGGGAAATGGAAATCAAGCCACAAGGAGATATCACTCACACCTGTTAGGATGTGTATTATAAAAAGACAATTAGGGCTTCCCTGGTGGCACAGTGCTTGAGAGTCTGACTGCCGATGCAGGGGACAAGTGTTCATGCCCTAGTCTGGGAGGATCCCACATGCCGCTGAGCGGTTGGGCCCATGAGCCATGGCCGCTGAGCCTGTGCATTTCGAGCCTGTGCTCCGCAACGGGAGAGCCCACAAAAATGAGAGGCCCGTGTAATGCAAAAAAAAAAAAAAAAAAGAAAAAAAGAAAAAAGAAAGAAAATTAATGGATGCTGGCAAAGATGTGAAGAAGTGGAACTTCTATACCCTGTTTTGTACCCTGTAGTAATGGAAAATAGTGTAGCCATTATGGAAAACAGAATGAAGGTCCCCCAAAAATTATTAAGAGAACTCTCATAAAATCCACCAATCACTCATTTAGGTTTATATACAAAGGAGATAAAACAAGAATGTCCAAGAGATATCTACAATCTCATGTCCATTGCAGCATTATACACAATACACAACATAGGAAAACTGCCTAGTGTCCAAGGGAAGATGAATTAATAAAGAAAATGTGGTGTATACATACAGTGGAATGTCATTCAGTCTTTGAAAAAGAAGGAAATCCTGCCATTTGCAGCAACACGGAAGAACTTGGAGGACATTTGTAAGAGTGAAATAAGCCAGTCACAGAAGGTCAAAAACTGAAAGAAAACTCCGAGAAGCAGAGAGTAGAAGGGGGGTTCCAAGAGCTGGCAGGAGGTTGACATGGGAAGTCTCTGTTCAATGGTTAGAATGTGTTATTTGCAAAATGGAAAAGTTCTAGACACATGCTGTACAACAAGGTGCATGTAGTCAACAGGACTGCCTGGACATTTCCAAACTTGTTAAGAAGTTGGATTTCATCGTATGTGTACTTTTACAACAATAAAATATACATATGTAAAATAAATACAAAGTGGAAAAGGGGAAAAAAGAAGAAAAATAAGAAAAGGGAGTCAACAGAGGGAAAGAAGAAAGCAGGAAGGGTCTCGAATGTACACAGGTATCAGGAGATAATGGGAGAGAAGATCCTCTCCCCAGGCATTAAAGAAGACATCTCTCCAGAGTTCATTCCAGCAAGAGAGGGATTTCCTTTCTCTTCCCCATTCAACCAGAAGTGCCAATAGCATCCTAAGTGTGGCCCAGGCTGTGCTCAGGTGTACACTTTTCCTTGATCTCTAAACCAAACACCCCTGACTCCCCATGGCTCAGGTGGCCTTCCTGTATCTCCTTCCACTTCACTAAAGCATTTCCCTCTTCAAGTGCAGCCCGAGGCGGTGATCCTGTCCTCACACGTGGGGTCCACTGGGCGGGTCTCTGAGTTCTTAAGAGCCTCCCTGTGAGTAGCAGGCACTGAACACCAGGGTTCCCCTCAGAAACATCAGCAAACTACGACCTAGGGATTGAGGATTTCTAGAACAAGTTTAGTCATACACAGTCTCTTGGGTAAACAAGTGACATTTTACAATCAAGCATTTTCAGTTTTTTCTTTGGTGGGGAAAATATTGACACATATAAGGCAATCATATTCTATTAAAGTATGTATTTCTCAAAGGACCCACTATCGAAAAAAAATTTTAAGTATAACTTTCCATGTTTTAATTGACTTTACTCCCAGACTTGTTTGCTTGCAAAAGCCTTCAGAAAATACCAAGAACCTACTTCATCTGGCAGTTTGCACAGCAACATGAGTGGAGATGCTCTTGTCACACTGCTTGGTTTCTCTGTCCCACCTTGCAAAGCACAACCTCCTCTCCGCCCTCCTGGGAAGGGAGCCAGTGCCCAGCCTGAGCTCAATCCCTGGGGTAGATCTCTTGGTTCTGTCTTCACTGTATGCAGTGTTTCTTGCCCAGCACACAGAAACAGGGCCGGCACAAGTGATGGAAGACAGACTTTCCACAGGAGAAGGACATTTCATTTCCTTAGCACAGAATCCGATAGTGAATATTAGCCTCAAAGGAGAAAGGTGGAGTGAAATTCCTCCATCTACTCCTGGAGGCTCCTTCTTTCTCGGACTCCTCCAGAACTGGGTGTGGCATGTGGGTACAAGCATGGGCTCCCTGCAAAAGGAAGGAGGCCTGCCTAGCACTAGGTGCTTCAGGGAAGGGGGGAGGACTCATCCCGAGGCTCTAATAGGAAACAGTTAGAATGAGGGAAGTGGCAGAGAGATGTATCATAACCATTCAGAATGCTATGAGACCTACTAAGAGATGAGATTTCTTATTAAATGAAGTTGTAATTGACCCAGTAGTAGGGATGCTGAAACCCAGTTTTGTTCACTAAGAATCCAGCCATGGAGCAACTACGTCCGTGCACCACAACTACTAAGCCTGTGCCATAGAGCCTGCAAGTCACAACTACTGAGCCCACGTGCCACAACTATTGAAGCCCATGCACCTAGAGCCCATGCTCTGGAACAACAGAAGCCACCGAAATGAGAAGCCCGCGCAGGGCAACGAGGAGCCAACACAGCCAAAATAATAATAATAATGATAATAATCCAGTAAACATTTGCCTGGGTAGTGATAGGATTTGTTTTCCAGGTTAAATGAGGCTCACTTGGTATAAAATCAATGCACACACTGAAAGTGTACAGTTTATTTACTTTTATATCCATACCCATTCAAGATGCAGTCGTGATGGGAATATTTTCTAGAAAGTTGGCACCAGTAACAGTGATGTTTAGGGGAACATAAATCAAGGGAAACACAACACAAAAAGTTCACTTACACACACAGAATCATCCCACTCATTTCACAAACAGACACACCCAGTCTCATGCACACAAACCTACACCACATAACCGTAATACAGCTTCTTCCTGGGACTACAGTAATTGGTCACATTACTTGTAAATCACTTTCTATCACCAGGGCCCCTACTCTCTTTCCCAGCACAAATGTGGAATCAGTCTGACCTCTACACTAATACCAGCAAGAATGTCTCACTTTCTCATCTTCAAAGTTCTTCCTCCCCAAGTGACTGATTCCAGAATACATACCGTTTTCACGTTCTGGGAAGGCCACCTGCAATTACAGAAGAGAAAACACTATGAGGATAAGATCACAGTGATGCTCAGGTCTTTTGTTCATTTGCTGACAGTAGAAAACCTGATAAGAAACAGTGGTCAAGGGAACCCAGCAAGGGTTATCAGAGCAAACCTACTCAGGCTGAAAGGCAAGAACTTTGCTGGGAGGATGGAACTTCCAAGTCCATTTAGCTTGGAAATTACAGAATTCTTTTCCTAGAGGAAAAATCGCTGCAGGAGAGAGAGCTCCGTACTCTACAGGCTGTAATGGATGCTGTCAATTGTAATGTCCTGTGGAATCAGGCACCATGAGTTGGTCATAGACTCTCACTCCACATTCTCCCAACCAAGGGAATTGTATGTATCTGGAAGGAATACCCTCAAATATTCATAACTCAATTCTATTGAAAGAGAAATAAAGCAGTATTTCTATCTCAGACCAGAAACAATCCAGCTTACCTTGGGGATCCACGGAGGCTTTTCTCCTGTCCTATCATGGTGCAGGTCGTCCGCCACATCCTCAGGGAGAGCTGGAGGGACACAGAGTAACTGTCAGGACACTGGTGCTGCGGCTCAGGAATTACTCAGGGCCTTTCTTCTCGATGAGGACATGGGGTGGTGTGTATGGATGTGGGAGGTTAGTAAGTGTGGGCTGAGCTGGTGTTGGGCCATCCTCTTTGGGGGATGAAGGAAGGCAAAGGACAAGAGGAAGGAAATGAAAACAGAGCTTTGGCTTTCTAGCTAAGGGGAGCCTCATCAGAAGGGAAGGGTCGATCTAAAAAATGGTAAACACTAAAATGCATGCTCTGTTTCAATGACACAGACCCATGACCCATCCTGCCTCTTTTGAGCTTCTGCTAAATTGCCACTGTCCCTTGATTTTTCCCAGATCACTCTTTCCCCAGCAGCCACAATGCCAGCTACTGCATTTATCATGTCTTCTGTTGTATGATAATTTATACTTGATTAACAGCAACCTCCATTAAAGGACTGAATTCAATCCTAGACAAAATATGCTATATTTATTCACTAATCACTTGTCTTAAAGAAAATCAAATACACAAGATTTGACAAAACTGAAATCCTACCCTTTAGATACAGCCACTATCAATCGTATCATATTTTTCTCCCAGTCTTTGTTTTCTATACAATGTACGTATGCCCACTGAGGCAGGGGCTGTCCATACTCTAGCGAGCTGTTCCATAAGTGGGACACTTCGTTATGAAGAGGGAGCGTGGACTGAGCACAGCCTGTCTCTAACCCAGCTGCGCAGGAGAAGTGTACAGGCTAACAGTCAGGTTCTACTTTGATTCCTTGGGTGTGGGCTACAGGAATTGACCAATGCTAAGGCTTATTTTAATGTTATCCAATACAATAAAATAGCTCCCTGATTCTTATCTGCTTTTGGCCTTGTTTAAGCAATGACACCAGCACTGACATATATGACCTGTACTGTATACATGGGGTCTCACGCCGCTGAGAATCTGTGAGCTGACCAGGAGAATGCAGGTCCTGAGGAGAATTTCACCTTAATGATTGTGCCAAAGTCAACTGATAAGTCCACCCAAATCTGCCCTGGATTCTGTGACCACTAAGGCCACCTGATGGGCAAGGTCTGGAGCTTTGGAGATTCTAGGACTTCCAGCCAAGGATACGGATGCAGGGACTCCCTTACTCCATGACTGAGGAACCCTTGGCTAAGTTGTAAGTGCAGGTCAGTGATCAAGTGCATCCACATTGGGACCCACACGTGGGTTCTCAGTATGGCTTTTCCACTTAGGAGGTCAAGAGCTTAGAACATTTATCTCTGCACCATCTCCTTCTGAGGAAAAGGAATATTAACCAAATCTGAGCAACAGCTGTGTTGAGGGAAGAACATGCAACCAACTTCACAAAAAAATAAGGGTCCTGTGCCTGAGCTAACCTTCGGTACTTCAAATCAACTCCGTAACTCTCTTAGCCCCTTAGAGCGGATGAAAGCAATATTAGAGTTAAAAGTAACTTATCCCAATTCCCATAGTCTGGAACACGGAAACAAAACTCTACAGAAGAGGAAGTCTCATAAACACACAGCACCTGCCTGGGTTCACCACAGCCTTGGAAGAACTGGGAAGGATAAGACCAAGGCAGGCCTGAGGAAAGGTCAGAGGGTAGGCAGGACTGGGGTGTGGGGAGCAGGGGCAGGGCTGTCTGGATGGAGCAGTGGGTTGTAAGAAGAGCAGTGACCCTGGGTTCTGCTCCCCTGAGGCTCTGTCCTGGGCCTGGTCAACCCCAGGAGACCAGGTCAGCAGGGCTGTGAAAGCAAGTGTGTGAAGAAGCCCTTCAGCCCCTTCACACAGCCCTCTAGAATTCCTGCTGGCCATGAAGGGTCTTTAGGGCCAGCTGGACGTGGACCCCTCTCAAATGGAAGCATGTCAGCACATCAGCCTTGGGGAAGTGTAGAGGCTGAGATGAGCTCAAGGAGACTGAGCACATGCAGTGATCCCAGAGCACGTGTTCTGTGACTCATCCATCTCTGGGTCTGTCCTTTATAAGAGGAACAAACAGTGAGCACAAAACATGAAGTAAAGCCACAAGTCCTGAAAGTGCAGGGGGAGACAGTTCACTTCTCATCCACCACCTCATCCTTTCTAGAAGAACTTGGTCTCAAGTTTCAAGGGCCCATGAGAGTTTTGACCCACAGGTTCTGTCCATCATAGGTCAATATGCAAAAGAAAACAAACTCTCCTGTGCACAATACCCTAGATGTGCTAACCAGAACACAAACTTCCATATTAGGCAGTGACAAGCACAAGAAAGAGCAGCTCATGTGCAAAAGATCACTTTTGTTGAGCAAATCAAGAAAAGGTGATTATAGAGCACAGTCATATCTAAGGACACAATTTCTCTCTATTGTATCATTAAAATATGAAAAAAAACAAGTCAGAACTCTACACATATTTCATTCTTCTTTCTGATTTCATATCCACCTTCCTCAGTCTCCAAAGCAGGAGATATAACCCTAAAGTTCCAGGAACCCTCTGCCATTAGATCCTACCTAAGTGTTGTTCCTACCTGTATCCTTTTCTTTATCATGGCCACAAATGTTATCTAAAGTCAATTCTGTAGAAACACGAATATGAATTTACAAGTCTTATGGATACGTTTAAAATGTGACTAATGTGACTAATTGGATATTTTATTTTCTTTTATTTTAATACACTGAGTTAGTCATTGATTGAATTAAATAAATTATAACAGGCACATCTAGCTAGTGGCTACCACAGTGTAATACACAAACCTCTCTCTCTCTCTCTCCATATATATATATATGTGTGTGTATATATATATATATATATATATATATATATATATATAAAGTATACGGAGGATGTTACCACCGCTCCCCTGATTATACCCCTCTGTATGGTCTACCCATTCAAGATGGCTGTTTGCTGATGGTTTACCAAAGGAAAAACCTCTGCCCCGTGAAGGTACTTATCCCAAGGGGTAAGAGGGATGTGTCCCTCTGCTGGATTCCCTGGTAACCGATGAGCCTATCTGCTGTCAATTCCCCCTTTAACTGGTAGCCTGCCTATTCCGCCCAGAGAGAAGAATGCTCCTACTGCTGCTGCTGCATTCTGCCTGCCATCGCCTATCTACAGTGGGATGTCTCTCCAGGACCACTTTGCTTCTGACGTGAAAGATCTCCCATTTATTAAACCATGAATGTCTCTGTCCCTGACTTCGGGCTCTTTCCTTAGCCCTGAGGCTGAGCAAGTACAGGGCTTGCAGGCGTGAGAGGTGCAGCCCAACACCTTCTGCAGGGCAGTTTGCTGGCCAGATTTGATGATTCATTTGTAGGTGTTTCCTAGGCTCATGCACACTTGCCAGACACTCATGAGACCTTGGGGACACTGAAACAGTAATGTCAACACCCAGATCCTAGAGGAATTCCCGACAGGTGTTCCACTTGAGGGGAGAGGTAATGAGCATGGCCCAGTGCACCTGTGCTAGACATAATCAGCGAGCAGGTGCAGAAGGGAGGGAGGGACATTCAGTCACTTCATGAGGCCAGCCTTCTCACCACTGCCTCTGAAAAATCCAGGGAAGGAAGGGA
The DNA here is from genome assembly GCF_964341445.2 of Mesoplodon mirus. Lineage (NCBI taxonomy): Eukaryota > Metazoa > Chordata > Mammalia > Artiodactyla > Ziphiidae > Mesoplodon > Mesoplodon mirus. Next base: position 26,882 of record NW_028294336.1, on the reverse strand, counting down.
CAAAATGCCCTTAGAAGGTAAATGGCCTGTACACTGAAAACTACAAACCACTGCTGAAAGAATTAAACAAGGAACAAATCATTGAAATGACATGTCATATTCATAGACTGGAGAGTTATTATTGTTGACATTTCTACACTCCCCAAAGGTAAGTATTAATTCATTGTAATACCTATCAAAATCCCAATGTCATTTTCAAAGTAAAAGAAAAAAAAATCCTAAAATACATATGGAACTACTAAGGACTCCAAACAGACAACAAAATCCTGAGAACAAAGAACATAGATGGAGGCTTCTCACTTCCTGACTTCAAAACACATTACAAAGCCACAGGAATCAAAACTGTATGGTACTGACATAGAAACAGATACATAGGCCTAAAGACCAGAATAAATAACCCCCAAGAAAACTCATAGATACATGGCCAAATGAAATTCACCAAGCTTCTAAGACAACAAATAGGGAATGTATAGTTTTTTCAACAGTCAATAGGATGAAAATATAACTTACAGAAAGATTAAAAATATATATCAGAAAAGGAGCTAATGTCCAAAACATCTAAGAAAAACACTACAACTCAAATGCAAAATACGTTAAAAAATTAAAAAGGGCAAATAACTGGGTTCGGAAATGTGCAAAGACTTAAATAAGACATTTCCTGAAAAAGACATACAAATGGCTAACAAATATAGGAAAAGGTTCTCAACCTCACTAATCATCAGGGCAATGCAAATCAACACCTCATACCTGTTAGGCTGTGTATTATAAAGAAAAAAATTAACAGTTTAAGGCCAAGATGTAAGGAATTGGAAACTTTGTACACTGCTGGTGGGAATGTAAAATGGTGCCGCTATTATGAAAAAGAGTATGGGGGTTCCTTATAAAATTATAAACAGAAATATCATATGATTCAGCAATCACAGTTCTGAGTATATAGCCAAAGGAAATTAAATCAGTATCACAATGAGATGAACGTAGGTTCATTGAAGCATTCTCCACAATAGCCTAGATATGCAACCAACTTCACAAAACAAGTAAGTGTCCTGTGCCTGAGCTAACCTTAGGTACTTCAAAACAACTCCGTAAGTCTCTTAGCCCCTTAGAGAGGATGAAAGCAATATTAGAGTTAAAAGTAACTTGTACCAATTCACTTAGTCGGGAATACTGAAACAAAAGTTCTACAGCAGGGGAAGCCTCATAAACTCACAGCACCTGCCAGGGTTTACCACAGCCTTGGAAGAACTGGGAAGGATAAGACCAAGGCAGGCCTGAGGAAAGGTCAGAGGGTAGGCAGGACTGGAGTGTGGGGAGCAGGGACAGGGCTGTCCGGATGGAGCAGTGGGTTGTAATAAGAGCAGTGACCCTGGGTCCTGCTGCCCTGAGTCTCTGTCCTGGGCCTCTTCAATTCCAGGAGACCAGGTTAGCAGGGCTATGAGAGCCAGTGTGTGAAGCGAGCACAGCAGCCCCTCACACAGTCCTCTAGAATTCATGCTGGCCATGAAGCGTCTGTAGGGGCAGCTGGACGTGGAACCCTCTCAAATAGAAGCATGTCAGCACATCAGCCTTGGGAGGTGCTGAGGCTGAAATGAGGAGACTGAGCACATGCTGTGATCCCAAAGCATTTGTTCTGTGACTCATCCACACCTGGGAGTGCAGTTTCCTTGAGGAATAAACAGTGAGGACAAAACTAAGGTGAAGCTACAAGTCCTGAAAGTGTAGAGGGAGAGAGTTCAAGTCTCATCCACCACCTGACACTCACTATAAGAACTTGTTCTCCAGTGTCAAGTGACTATGAGAGCTTTGTTCCCACTAGGATATGGCCATCATACGTGAATGTAAAAAGGAAACCAAAATCCCTGGTGCAAAATACCCTCCAGGTACCAAATAGAAATGAACTATTCATCTTTGGCAGTGAATAAGCAATGAAAGAGTAGTCTTGTGAGAAAGAAAATTTCTGAATGGCAAAGCAAGAAAAGATGACTATACGCACAGTACAGTCAAAGGACATGGACACCATAACTCTATTATATCATTAAGATTTGGAAACAACAAATCAGAATTCTACACATATTTCCTTCTTCTTCCTGATTTCATATTCACCCTCCTTAGTTTCTAAAGAACCGGGTGGAACCCAAGTGTTCTAGGAATTGTCTCGCTTTAGATCCTACCTGAGAGTTGTTCACTACGTGAATCGTCATCAGCATCACTGTTATGTATGCTCTCCACCATGCATTCTGTACAAACACAACCATGAGCATAAAGTTATTATATAAGTTGACCCACCCATTTCTCCTTCTCGACTTGCTGGCTCACACAGCACCACCCTGGTCTTCCCTCCAGGTTCTCAGACCTCCCCTGTGCTCTGTGCAGACAGAGTCCTTCAATAAGATCTTGATCACAGTTGAAAATTTCAAATGAGGGAGAGATGCTGAGAAAATCACCTTTCGACCCCTCACTTCTATAGACCCATTTATAGCTTTCACCATCAACCTTACCAACCTGAAATTCCAGATGTTACAGACACACTTGAAACATGGCTAGTGTGACCAAGCAATTGTGTGTTTTGTGCATTTTTTAATAGAATGAGTTAATTATTGTTTGAACTAAATTAATTATAAATAGACACATTTGGTTAGTGGCTACCACACTGGAAAGCTCAGCTGTAAGAAATCCAAAGATGAGAAAGAGGCAACCAGCCACCCCTCCCCTGGTTGTTCTTTACTGCAGAAAATTTGATGGCCTGATCTGATCATTCGTATGTAGGTATATCTTGGGCTCTTGGACTCACGCCAGACATTGGGAGAGTCCTTGTGGACACTGAAATAGTACAGTCAACACTCAGATACAAGAGAAGTTCCCAGCAAGGGGCCCACTTGTAGACAGAGGTGAAGGGCATGGCCAAGTACACCTGTATTAGACATAATCAGAGAGTAGGTGCAGAGGGGAGGGAGGGATTTCACTCTCTTCATGAGTCCATTCTTCTCACCCCTGACTCTAGAAGACCTGAGGAAGGCAGTGGAAAAGGCCCCATCGAAGGTGAAAAATTTGTATACTGAAAAGTACAGGACATTGTGGAAAGAATTTAAAGAAGAGACAAGTAATTGGAATGACATACCATATTCATAGACTGGATTATTAAATACTGTTGGCATTTCTATACTACATAAAGTGCTGTACACATATATCGCAACAACACATATAATTCCATGACATTATTATAGAAGTGGACAGAATCCTAAAATACATATGGAACCCCCACAAGTAGATAAAGCAATCTTGAGAGCAAAGAGCAATGATGGAGATTAATACTTCCTGAACTCAAAACACATAACAATGCCACAGTAGTCAAAACAGTCTGCTACTGGCATCAAGACAGTGAGATAGACCAATGAAATATAATAGAGAGACCTCAAATAAACGCACATATATATGGCCAACTGATCTTGGCCAAGGTTCTAAGATTACCAAGTGAAGAAAGGATGGTCTCTTCAACAATCAACAGAATGAAAAGGCGACCTATAGGATGGGAGGAAATATGTGTAAACCTGGAATAAACCTTGAATCTGAATAAGGGACCAATATCCAGAATATATAAGAAACTACAACAAGTCAATTACAGAAAAACAGCGGGCAAATAACTGAGTTTAAAAATGGGTAAAAAGCTTCACTAGACATTTCTCCATAAAGACATACAAGTGGTCAATCTACATATGAAAATTTGCTCAACATTGCTAAGCCTCAGGGAAATGGAAATCAAGCCACAAGGAGATATCACTCACACCTGTTAGGATGTGCTGTATAAAAAGACAATTAGGGCTTCCCTGGTGGCACAGTGGTTGAGAGTCTGCCTGCGGAGGCAGGGGACACGTGTTCGTGCCCCAGTCTGGGAGGATCCCACAGGCCGCTGAGCGGCTGGGCCTATGAGCCATGGCCGCTGAGCTTGTGCATTTGGATCCTGTGATCCACAACGGTAGAGCCCACAACCATGAGAGGCCTGTGTACTGCAAAAAAAAAAAAAAAAAAAAAAAAAAAAAAAAAAAAAGAAATAAAATTAATGGATGTTCGCAATGATGTGAAGAAGTGAAACTTTTGTACCCTGTTTTGTACACTTTAGTAATGTAAAATGGTATAGCCATTATGGAAAACAGAATGTTGGTCCCCCCAAAATTATTCAGAGAGCTATTATAAAATCCAGCAATCACTCATTTAGGTTTATATACAAAGGAGATAAAAGAAGAATGTCCAAGAGATATCTACAATCTCATGTCCATTGCAGCATTATACACAATACACAACATAGGAAAACTGCCTAATGTCCATGGGAAGATGAATTAATAAAGAAAATGTGGTGTATACATACAGTGGAATGTCATTCAGTCTTTGAAAAAGAAGGAAATCCTGCCATTTGCAGCAACACGAAAGAACATGGAGGACATTTGTAAGAGTGACATAAGCCAGTCACAGAAGGTCAAAAACTGAAAGAAAACTCCGAGAAGCAGAGAGTAGAAGGGTGGTTCCAAGAGCTGGCAAGAGGTTGACATGGGAAGTCTGTGTTCAATGGTTAGCATGTGTTATTTGCAAAATGGAACAGTTCTAGACACATGCTGTACAACAAGGTGCATGTAGTCAACAGGACTGCCTGGACATTTCAAAACTTGTTAAGATGTTGGATTTCATCGTATGTGTACTTTTACAACAATAAAATATACATATGTAAAATAAACACAAAGTGGAAAAAGGGGAAAAAGGAGAAAAATAAGGAACGGGAGTCAACAGAGGGAAAGAAGAAAGCAGGAAGGGTCTCAAATGTACACAGGTATCAGGAGATAATGGGAGAGAAGCTCCTCTCCCCAGGCTTTAAAGAAGACATCTCTCCAGAGTTCACTCCAGCAAGAGGGGGATGTCCTTTCTCTTCCCCATTCAAGCAGAAATGCCAATAGCATCCTAAGTGTGGCCCAGGCTGTGCTCAGGTGTACACTTTTCCTTGATCTCTAAACCAACCACCCCTGACTCCCCATGGCTCAGGTGCCCTTCCTGTATCTCCTCCCACTTCTCTAAAGCATTTCCCTCTTCAAGTCCAGCCCGAGGCTATAATCCTGTCCTCACACGTGGTGTCCACTTGGCACGTCTCTAAGTTCTGAAGAGCCTCCCTCTGAGTAAAAGGCACTGAATCACACACCAGGGTTTCACTCAGCACCATCAGGAAACTATGACCTAGGGATTGAGGATTTCTAGAACAACTTTACTCATACACAGTCTCTTGGGTAAACAAGTGACATTTAACAATCAACAATTTTCAGTTTTTTCTTTCGTGGGGAAGATATTGACACATATAAGGCAATCATATTCTATTAAAGTATGTATTTCTCAAAGGACTCCTATTAAAAAAAAATTTTATATATAACTTTCCATGTTTTAATTGACTTTACTCCCAGACTTGTTTGCTTGCAAAAGCCTTCAGAAAGTACCAAGAACCTACTTCATCTGGCAGTTTGCACAGCAACATGAGTGGAGATGCTCTTGTCACACTGCTTGGTTTCTCTGTCCCACCTTGTAAAGCACAACCTCCTGTCCGCCCTGCTGGGAAGGGAGCCAGTGCCCACCCTGAGCTCAATCCCTGGGGTAGATCTCTTGGTTCTGTCTTCACTGTATGCAGTGTGTCTTGCACAGCACACAGAAACAGGGCCAGCACAACTGATGGAAAACAAACTTTCCACAGGAGAAGGACATTTCGTTTCCTTAGCAGAGAATCCGATAATGAATATTAGCCTCAAAGGAGAAAGGTGGAGTGAATTTCCTCCATCTACTCCTGGAGGCTCCTTCTTTCTCGGAATCCTCCAGAACTGGGTGTGCCATATGGGTACAAGCATTGGCTCCCTGCAAAATGAAGGAGGCCTGCCTAGCACTAGTTTCTTCAGGTAAGAGGGGAGGACTCATCCCGAGGCTCTAATAGGAAACAGTTAGAATGAGGGAAGTGGCAGAGAGATGTATCATAACCATTCAGAATGCTATGAGACGTACTAAGAGATGAGATTTCTTATTAAATGAAGTTGTAATTGGCCCAGTAGTAGGCATACTGAAACCCAGTTTTATTCACTAAGAATCCACCCATGGAGCAACTAATCCCGTGCACAACAACTACTAAGCTTGTGCTCTAGATCCCTCAGGTCAAGGCTAAGATGTCGGGAATTGGAAACATTGGACACTGCTGGTGGGAATGTGAAATGGTGCAGCTATTATGAAAAAGAGTATGGGGGTTCCTTATAAAATTATAAACAGAAATATCATATGATTCAGCAATCACAGTTCTGGGTATATAGCCAAAGGAAATTAAATCAATATCACAATGAGATGAACTTAGGTTCATTGCAGCATTCTCCAAAATGGCCTAGATATGAAACCAACTTCACAAAAGAAGTAAGTGTCGTGTGCCTGAGCTAACCTTAGGTACTTCAAAACAAGTCCGTAAGTCTCTTACCCCCTTAGAGAGGATGAAATCAATATTAGAGTTAAAAGTAACTTGTTCCAATTCCCTTAGTCTGGAATACTGAAACAAAATTCTACAGCAGAGGAAGACTTATAAACACACAGCACCTGCCAGGGTTTACCCCAGCCTTGGAAGAACTGGGAAGGATAAGACCAAGGCAGGCCTGAGGAAAGGTTAGAGGGTAGGCAGGACTGGAGTGTGGGGAGCAGGGGCAGGGCTGGCCGGATGGAGCAGTGGGTTGTAAGAAGAGCAGTGACCCTGGGTCCTGCTGCCCTGAGTCTCTGTCCTGGGCCTGGTCAATCCCAGGAGACCAGGTTAGCAGGGCTGTGAGAGCCAGTGTGTGAAGAAGCACAGCAGCCCCTTCACACAGTCCTCTAGAATTCCTGCCGGGCATGATGGGTCTTTAGGGGGAGCTGGACGTGGAGCCGTCTCAAACGGAAGCGTGTCAGCACAGCAGTCTTGGGAGGTGCTGAGGCTGAAATGAGGAGACTGAGCACATGCAGTGATCCCAAAGCATGTGTTCTCTGACTAATCCACCTCAGGGAGTGCATTTTCCATGAGGAATAAACAGTGAGGACAAAAGTAAGATGAAGCTACAAGTCCTGAAAGTGTAGAGGGAGAGAGTTCAAGTCTCATCCACAACCTGACACTAAATATAAGGACTTGTTCTCCAGTGTCAATTGACTATGAGACTTTTGTTCCCACTAGGATATGGCCATCATACATGAATGTAAAAAGGAAACCAAAATCCCTGGTGCAAAATACCCTCCAAGTACCAAACAGAAACGAACCATTCATCTTTGGCAGTGACAAAGCAATGAAAGAGTACTCTTGTGAGAAAGAAAATTTCTGAATGGCAAAGCAAGAAAAGATGACTATAAGCACAGTACAGTCAAAGGACATGGACACAATAACTCAATTATATCATTAATTTGGAAAGAACAAATCAGAATTCTACACATATTTCCTTCTTCTTCCTGATTTCATATTCACCTTCCTTAGTTTCTAAAGAACCGGGTGGAACCCTAGTGTTGTAGGAATTGTCTCCCTTTAGAACCTACCTGAGAGTTGTTCCCTACGTGAATCGTCATCAGCATCATTGCTATGTATGCTCTCCACGATCCATTCTGTACAAACACAACCATGAGCATAAAGTTAATATACAAGTTGACCCACCCATTTCTCCTACTCAAATTGCTGGCTCACACAGCATCACCCTGGTCTTCCCTCCAGGTTCTCAGACCACCCCTGTGCTCTGTGCAGACAGAGTCCTTCAATAAGATCTTGATCACAGTTGAAAATTTCAAATGAGGGAGAGATGCTGAGAAAATCACCTTTTGACCCCTCACTTCTATAGACCCATTTATAGCTTTCACCGTCAACCTTACCAGCCTGAAATTCCAGATGTTACAGACACACTTGAAACATGGCTAGTATGACCAAGCAATTGAGTGTTTTGTGCATTTTTTAATAGAATGAGTTAATTATTGTTTGAACTAAATTAATTATAAATAGACACATTTGGTTAGTGGCTACCACACTGGAAAGCTCAGCTGTAAGAAATCCAAAGATGAGAAAGAGGCAACCAGCCACCCTTCCCCTGGTTGTTCTTTACTGCAGAAAATTTGATGGCCTGATCTGATCATTTGTATGTAGGTATATCTTGGGCTCTTGGAACCACGCCATGCATTGGGAGAGTCCTTGTGAACACTGAAATAGTACAGTCAACACTCAGATCCAAGAGGAATTCCCAGCAAGGGGCCCACTTGTAGACAGAGGTGAAGGGCATGGCCCAGTACACCTGTATTAGACATAATCAGAGAGTAGGTGCAGAGGGGAGGGAGGGATTGCACTCTCTCCGTGAGTCCATCCTTCACACACCTGAATCTAGAAGACCTGAGGAAGGCAGTGGAAAAGGCCCCGTAGGAGGTGAAAAATTTGAATACTGAAAAGTACAGGACATTGCGGAAAGAAATTAAAGAAGAGACAAGTAAAGGGAATGACATACCATGTTCATAGACTGGATTATTAAATACTGTTGGCATTTCTATACTACATAAAGGGATATACACATATATCGCAACAACCCACAAAATTCCATGTCATTATTATAGAAGAGGACAGAATCCTAAAATACATATGGAACCACCACAAGTAGATAAAGCAATCTTGAGAGCAAAGAGCAATAAAGGAGATTAACACTTCCTGAACCCAAAACACATAACAATGCCACAGTAGTCAACACAGTCTGCTAGTGGCATCAAGACAGTGAGATAGACCAATGAAATATAATAGAGAGACCTCAAATAAACGCACATATATATGGCCAACTGATCTTGGCCAAGGTTCTAAGATTACCAAGTGAAGAAAGGATAGTCTGTTCAACAATCAACAGCATGAAAAGGCAACCTATAGGATGAAAGGAAATATGTGTAAACCTTGTATCTGAATAAGAGACCAATATCCAGAATATATGAGAAACTACTACAAGTCAATTTCAGAAAAAGAGCGGGCAAATAACTGAGTTTAAAAATGGGTAAAAAGCTTCACTAGACATTTCTCCATAAAGATATACAAGTGGTCAATCTACATATGAAAATTTGCTCAACACTGCTAAGCATCAGGGAGATGGAAATCAAGCCAAAAGGAGATATCACTCACACCTGTTAGGATGTGTATTATACAAAGACAATTAGGGCTTCCCTGGTGGCACAGTGGTTTAGAGTCCGCCTGCCAATGCAGGGAACATGTGTTCGTGCCCCACTCTGGGAGGATCCCACATGCCACTGAGCGGCTGGGCCCATGAGCCATGGTTGCTGAGCCTGTGTGTTTGGAGCCTGTGCTCTGCAATGGGAGAGCCCACAACAATGAGAGGCCCGTGTAATGCAAAAAAAAAAAAAAAAAAAAAAGAAAAAAGAAAGAAAATTAATGGATGCTGGCAAAGATGTGAAGAAGTGGAACTTCTGTACCCTGTTTTGTACCCTGTAGTAATGGAAAAAAGTGTAGCCATTATGGAAAACAGAATGGAGGTCCCCCAAAAATTAAGAGAACTCTCATAAAATCCAGCAATCACTCATTTAGGTTTATATACAAAGAAGATAAAACAAGAATGTCCAAGAGATATCTACAATCTCATGTCCATTGCAGCATTATACACAATACACAACATAGGAAAACTGCCTAGTGTCCATGGGAAGATGAATTAATAAAGACAATGTGGTGTATACATACAGTGGAATGTCATTCAGTCTTTGAAAAAGAAGGAAATCCTGCCATTTGCAGCAACACGAAAGAACTTGGAGGACATTTGTAAGAGTGAAATAAGCCAGTCACAGAAGGTCAAAAACTGAAAGAAAACTCCGAGAAGCAGAGAGTAGAATGGGGGTTCCAAGAGCTGGCAGGAGGTTGACATGGGAAGTCTCTGTTCAAGGTTACAATGTGTTATTTGCAAAATGGAAAAGTTCTAGACACATGCTGTACAACAAGGTGCATGTAGTCAACAGGACTGCCTGGACATTTCAAAACTTGTTAAGACTTTGGATTTCATTGTATGTGTACTTTTACAACAATAAAATATACATATGTAAAATAAATACAAAGTGGAAAAAGGGGAAAAAAGAAGAAAAATAAGGAAAGGGAGTCGACAGAGGGAAAGAAGAAAGCCGGAAGGGTCTCGAATGTACACAGGTATTAGGAGATAATGGGAGAGAAGCTCCTCTCCCCAGGCTTTAAAGAAGACATCTCTCCAGAGTTCAATCCAGCAGGAGGGGGATGTCCTTTCTCTTCCCCATTCAACCTGAGGCGCCAATAGCATCCTAAGTGTGGCCCAGGCTGTGCTCAGGTGTACACTTTTCCTTGATCTCTAAACCAACCACCCCTGACTCCCCATGGCTCAGGTGCCCTTCCTGTATCTCCTTCCACTTCTCTAAAGCATTTCCCTCTTCAAGTCCAGCCCGAGGCTCCAATCCTTTCCTCACACGTGGGGTCCACTGGGCGGGTCTCTGGGTTCTTAAGGGACTCCCTGTGAGTAGAAAGCACTTAATCGCACACCAGGGTTACCCTCAGCACCAGCAGGAAACTACAACCTAGGGATTGAGGATTTCTAGAACAACTTTACTCATACACAGTCTCTTGGGTAAACAAGTGACATTTTACAATCAAGAATTTTCAGTTTTTTCTTTGGTGGGGAAAATATTGACACATATATGGCCATCATATTCTATTAAAGTATGTGTTTCTCAAAGGACTCACTATCGAAAAAAATTTTAAGCATAACTTTCCATGTTTTAATTGACTTTACTCCCAGTCTTGTTTGCTTGCAAGAGCCTTCAGAAAATACCAAGAACCTACTTCATCTGGCAGTTTGCACAGCAACATGAGTGGAGATGCTCCTGTCACACTGCTTGGTTTCTCTATCTATCCCACCTGGCAAAGCACAAGCTCCTCTCCAACCTCCTGGGAAGGGAGCCAGTGCCCACCCTGAGCTCAATCCCTGGGGTAGATCTCTTGGTTCTGTCTTCACTGTATGAAGTGTTTCTTGCCCAGCACACAGAAACAGGGCCGGCACAAGTGATGGAAGACAGACTTTCCACAGGAGAAGGACATTTCGTTTCCTTAGCACAGAATCCGATAGTGAATATTAGCCTCAAAGGAGAAAGGTGGAATGAATTTCCTCCATCTACTCCTGGAGGCCCCTTCTTTCTCGGGCTCCACCAGAACTGGGTGTGGCATGTGGGTACAAGCATGGGCTCCCTGCAAAAAGAAGGAGGTCTGCCTATCACTAGGTGCTTCAGGTAAGGGGGGAGGACTCATCTCGAGGCTCTAATAGGAAACATTTAGAATGAGGGAAGTCCAGATAGATGTATCATAACCATTCTGAATGCTATTAGATGTACTAAGAGATGAGATTTCTTATTAAATGAAGTTGTAATTGACCCAGTAGTAGGGATGCTGAAACCCAGTTTGGTTCACTAAGAATCCAGCCATGGAGCAACTAAGCCCGTGCACCACAACTACTAAGCCTGTGCTCTAGAGCCCGCACGTCACAACTACTGAGCCCACGTGCCACAACTATTGAAGCCCATGCACCTGGAGCCCGTGGTCTGGAACTACAGTAGCAACCGAAATGAGAAGCCCGCACAGGGCAACGAAGACCCAACAGAGCCAAAAGAAAAAAAAAAGAATCCAGTAAACATTTGCCTGGGTAGTGATAGGATTTGTTCTCCAGGTTAAATGCGGCTCAATTGGTATAAAACCAATGCACACCCTGAAAGTGTACGGTTTATTTACTTTTATATCCATACCCATTCATGATGAAGTGGTGATGAGAATATTTTTTAGAAAGTTGGCACCAGTAACAGTGATGTTTAGGGGAACATAAATCAAGGCAAACACAACACAAAATGTTCACATACACACACAGAATCATACCACTCATTTCACATACAGACACACCCAGTCTCATGCACACAAACATACACCACCTAACCATAATATAGCTTCTTCCTGGGACTATAGTAATTGGTCACATTACTTGTAAATCACTTTCTATCACCAGGACCCCTACTCTCTTTCCCAGCACAAATTTGGAATCAGTTGGCCCTCTACACTAAAACCAGCAAGAATGTCCCACTTTCTCATCTTCAAAGTTCTTCTTCCCCAAGTGACTGATTCCGGAATACATACTGTTTACACGTTCTGTGAAGGCCACCTGCAATTAAAGAAGAGAAAACACTATGAGGATAAGATCACAGTGATGCTCAGGTCTTTTGTTCATTTGCTGACAGTAGAAAACCTGATAAGAAACAGTGGTCCAGGGAACGCAGCAAGGGTTATCAGAGCAAACCTACTCAGGCTGAAAGGCAAGAACTTTGCTGGGAGGATGGAACTTCCAAGTCCATTTAGCTTGGAAATTACAGAATTCTTTTCCTAGAGGAAAAATCGCTGCAGGAGAGAGAGCTCCGTACTCTACCGGCTGTAATGGATGCTGTCAATTGTAATGTCCTGTGGAATCAGGCACCATTAATTGGTAATGGACTCTCACTCCACATTCTCCCAACCAAGGGAATTGTATGTATCTGGAAGGAATACCCTCAAATATTCATAACTTAATTCTATTGAAAGAGAAATAAAGCAATATTTCTATCTCAGACCAGAAAAAATCCAGCTAACCTTGATTTTCCACGGAGGCTTTTCTTCTGTCCTATCACGCTGCAGGTCATCCGCCACATCCTCAGGGAGAGCTGGAGGGACACAGAGTAACTGTCAGGACACTGGTGCTGCGGCTCAGGAATTACTCAGGGCCTTTCTTCTCGATGAGGACGTGGGGTGGTGTGTATGGATGTGGGAGGTTAGTAAGTGTGGGCTGAGCTGGTGTTGGGCCATCCTCTTTGGGGGATGAAGGAAGGCAAAGGACAAGAGGAAGGAAATGAAAACAGAGCTTTGGCTTTCTAGCTAAGGGGAGCCTAATCAGAAGGGAAGGGTCGATCTAAAAAATGGTAAACACTAAAATGCATGCTCTGTTTCAATGACACAGACCCATGACCCATCCTGCCTCTTTTGAGCTTCTGCTAAATTGCCACTGTCGCTTGATTTTTCCCAGATCACTCTTTCCCCAGCATCCACAATGCCAGCTACTGCAATTATCATGTCTTCTATTGTATAATATTTTATACTTGATTAACAGCAATCTCTATTAAAAGACTGAATTCAATCCTAGACAAAATATGCTATATTTATTCACTAATCACTTGTCTTAAAGAAAATCAAATACACAAGATTTGACAAAACTGAAATCCTACCATTTAGATACAGCCACTATCAATCGTGTCATATTTTTCTCCCAATCTTTGTTTTCCATACAATGTATGTATGCTCCCTGAGTCAGGAGCTGTCCATACTCTAGGGAGCTGTTCCATAAGTGGGACACTTTGTTATGAAGAGGGAGCCCGGACTGAGCACAGCCTGTCTCTAACCCAGCTGTGCAGAAGTGTACAGGCTAACAGTCAGGTTCCACTTTGAGTCCTTGGGTGTGGGCTACAGGAATTCACCAATTCTAAGGCTTATGGTAATGTTATCCAATACAATAAAATAGCTCCCTGATTCTTATCTGCTTTTGGCCTTGTTTAAGCAATGACACCAGCACTGACAGATATGCCCTGTACTGTATACATGGGGTCTCACACCTCTCAGAATCTGTGAGCTGACCAGGAGAATGCAGGTCCTGAGGTGAATTTCACATTAATGACTGTGCCAAAGTCAACTGATAAGCCCACCCATAGCTGCCCTGGATTCTGTGACCACTAAGGCCACCTGATGGGCAAGGTCTGGAACATTGGAGATGTTAGTATTTCCAGCCAATTATACGGATGCAGGGACTCCATTGCTCCATGACTGAGGATCACTTGGCTGAGTGGTAAGTGCAGGTCAGGGATCCAGAGCATCCATACTGGGACCCACCCCTGGGTTCTCAGTATGGCTTTTCCACTTAGGAGGTCAAGAGCTTAGAACATTTATCTCTGCACCGTCTCCTTCTGAGGAAAAGGAATATTAACCAAATCTGGGCAACAGCTGTGTTGAGGGAAGAACATGCAAACAACTTCACAAAACCAAGTTAGGGTCCTGTGCCTGAGCTAACCTTATGTACTTCAAAACTACTCCGTAAGTGTCTTAGCCCCTTAGAGCAGATGAAAGTAATATTAGAGTTAAAAGTAACTTGTCCCAATTCCCTTATTCTGGAATACTGAAACAAAATGCTACAGCAGAGAAAGCCTCATAAACACACAGCACCTGCCAGGGTTTACCCCAGCCTTGGAAGAACTGGGAAGGATAAGACCAAGGCAGGCCTGAGGAAAGGTCAGAGGGTAGGCAGGACTGGGGTGTGGCGAGCAGGGGCAGGGCTGTCTGGACGGAGCAGTGGGTTGTAAGAAGAGCAGTGACCCTGGGTCCTGCTGCCCTGAGGCTCTGTCCTGGGCCTGGTCAACCCCAGGAGACCAGGTCAGCAGGGCTGTGAAAGCAAGTGTGTGAAGAAGCCCAGCAGCCCCTTCACACAGTCCTCTAGAATTTCTGCTGCCCATGGAGGGTGTCTAGGGCAGCTGGACGTGAACCCCTCTCAAATGGAAGCATGTCAGCACATCAGCCTTGGGGAAGTGCAGTGGCTGAGATGAGCTCAAGGAGACTGAGCACATGCAATGATCCCAGAGCACGTGTTCTGTGACTCATCCATCTCTGGGTCTGTCCTTTATAAGAGGAACAAACAGTGAGCACAAAACATGAGGTGAAGCCACAAGTCCTGAAAGTGCAGAGGGAGACAGTTCACTTCTCATCCACCACCTCACCCTTTCTAGAAAAACTTGGTCTCAAGTTTCAAGGGCCCATGAGAGCTTGGATGCACAGGTTCTGTCCATCATAGGTCAATATGCAAAAGAAAACAAACTCTCCTGTGCACAATACCCTAGATGTGCTAACCAGAACACAAACTTCCATATTAGGCAGTGACAAGCACAAGAAAGAGCAGCTCATGTGCAAAAGATCACTTTTGATGAGCAATTCAAGAAAAGGTGATTATAGAGCACAGTCACGTCTAAGGACACAATTTCTCTCTATTGTATCATTAAAATGTGAAAAAAACAAGTCAGAACTCTACACATATTTCATTCTTCTTTCTGATTTCATATCCACCTTCCTCAGTCTCCAAAGCAGGAGATATAACCCTAAAGTTCCAGGAACCCTCTGCCATTAGATCCTACCTAAGTGTTGTTCCTACCTGTATCCTTTTCTTTATCACGGCCACAAATGCTATTCAAAGTCAATTCTGTAGAAACACGAATATGAATTTACAAGTCTTATGGATACATTTAAAATGTGACTAATGTGACTGAGTAATGGGATATTTTATTTTCTTTTATTTTAATACACTGAGTTAATCATTGATTGAATTAAATAAATTATAACAGGCACATCTAGCTAGTGGCTACCACAGTGTAATAAACAACCCTCTCTCTCTCTCTCTCCATATATATATATATATATATAAAGTATATGGGGGATGTTACCACCACTCCCCTGGTTATTCCCCTCTATATGGATTACCAATTCAAGATGGCTGTTTGCTGGTGGTTTACCAAAGGAAAAACCTCTGCCCCGTGAAGGTACTTAGCCCAAAGGGTAAGAGGGATGCGTCCCTCTGCTGGTTTCCCTGGTAACCGATGAGCCCATCTGCTGTCAATTCCCCCTTTAACTAGTAGCCTGCCTATTCCGCCCAGAGAGAAGCATGCGGCTACTGCTGCTGCTGCGTTCTGCCTGCCATCGCCTATCTACAGTGGGATGTCTCTCCAGGACCACTTTGCTTCTGACGTGAAAGATCTCCCGTCTATTAAACCATGAATGTCTCTGTCCCTGACTTCGGACTCTTTCCTTAGCCCTGAGGCTGAGCAAGTACAGGGCTTGCAGGCATGAGAGGTGCAGCCCAACACCTTCTGCAGGGCAGTTTGCTGGCCAGATTTGATGATTCATTTGTAGGTGTTTCCTAGGCTCATGCACACTTGCCAGACACTCATGAGACCTTGGGGACACTGAAACAGTAATGTCAACACCCAGATCCTAGAGGAATTCCCGACAGGTGTTCCACTTGAGGGGAGAGGTAATGAGCATGGCCCAGTGCACCTGTGCTAGACATAATCAGCGAGCAGGTGCAGAAGGGAGGGAGGGACATTCACTCACTTCATGAGGCCAGCCTTCTCACCATTGCCTCTGAAAAATCCAGGGAAGGAAGGGACAAAATGCCCTTAGAAGGTAAATGGCCTGTACACTGAAAACTACAAACCACTGCTGAAAGAATTAAACAAGGAACAAATCATTGAAATGACATATCATATACATAGACTGGAGACTTATTATTGTTGACATTTCTACACTACACAAAGGTAAGTATAAATTAATTGTAATACCTATCAAAATCCCAATGTCATTTTCAAAGAAATAGAAAAAAAAAAGATCCTAAAATACATATGGAACCACTAAGGACTCCAAACAGACAACACAATCCTGAGAACAAAGAACATAGATGGAGGCTTCTCACTTCCTGACTCAAAACACATTACAAAGCCACAGGAATCAAAACTGTATGGTACGGACATAGAAACAGATACATAGGCCTAAAGACCAGAATAAATAACCCCCAAGAAAACTCATAGATACATGGCCAAATGAAATTCACCAAGCTTCTAAGACAACAATTAGGGAAAGTATAGTTTTTTCAACAGTCAATAGGATGAAAATATAACTTACAGAAAGATTACAAACATATATCAGAAAAGGAGCTAATTCACAAAACATCAAAGAAAAACACTACAACTCAAATGCAAAATACGTTAAAAAATTAAAAAGGGCAAATAACTGGGTTCAGAAATGTGCAAAGACTTAAATAAGACATTTCCTGAAAAAGACATACAAATGGCTAACAAATATAGGAAAAGGTTCTCAACCTCACTAATCATCAGGGCAATGCAAATCAACACCTCATACCTGTTAGGCTGTGTATTATAAAGAAAAAAATTAACAGTTTAAGGCCAAGATGTGGGGAATTGGAAACTTTGTACACTGCTGGTGGGAATGTAAAATGGTGCCGCTATTATGAAAAAGAGTATGGGGGTTCCTTATAAAATTATAAACAGAAATATCATATGATTCAGCAATCACAGTTCTGGGTATATAGCCAAAGGAAATTAAATCAGTATCACAATGAGATGAACTTAGGTTCATTGCAGCATTCTACACAATAGCCTAGATATGCAACCAACTTCACAAAACAAGTAAGTGTCCTGTGCCTGAGCTAACCTTAGGTACTTCAAAACTACTCTGTAAGTCTCTTAGCCCTTTAGAGGATGAAAGCAATATTAGAGTTAAAAGTAACTTGTACCAATTCCCTTAGTCTGGAATGCTGAAACAAAAGTTCTACAGCAGAAGAAGCCTCACAAACGCACAGCACCTGCCAGGCTTTACCCCAGCCTTGGAAGAACTGGGAAGGATAAGACCAAGGCAGGCCTGAGGAAAGGTCAGAGTGTAGGCAGGACTGGGGTGTGGGGAGCAGGGGCAGGGCTGTCTGGACGGAGCAGTGGGTTGTAATAAGAGCAGTGACCCTGGGTCCTGCTGCCCTGAGTCTCTGTCCTGGGCCTGGTGAATTCCAGGAGACCAGGTTAGCAGGGCTGTGAGAGCCAGTGTGTGAAGAAGCCCAGCAGCCCCTTCACACAGTCCTCTAGAATTCCTGCCGGCCATGAAGGGTCTTTAGGATCAGCTGGATGTGCAGCCCTCTCAAATGGAAGCATGTCAGCACATCAGCCTTGGGAGGTGCTGAGGCTGAAATGAGGAGACTGAGCACATGCAGTGATCCCAAAGCATGTGTTCTCTGACTCATCCACCTCTGGGAGCGCACTTGCCATGAGGAATAAACAGTGAGGACAAAAGTAAGGTGAAGCTACAAGTCCTGAAAGTGTAGAGGGAGAGAGTTCAAGTCTCATCCACCACGTGACACTCACTATAAGAACTTGTTCTCCAGTGTCAAGTGACTATGAGAGCTTTGTTCCCACTAGGATATGGCCATCATACGTGAATGTAAAAAGGAAACCAAAATCCCTGGTGCAAAATACCCTCCAGGTACCAAATAGAAATGAACTATTCATCTTTGGCAGTGAATAAGCAATGAAAGAGTAGTCTTGTGAGAAAGAAAATTTCTGAATGGCAAAGCAAGAAAAGATGACTATAAGCACAGTACAGTCAAAGGACATGGACACAATAACTCTATTATATCATTAAAATTTGGAAACAACAAATCAGTATTCTACACATATTTCCTTCTTCTTCCTGATTTCATATTCACCCTCCTTATTTTCTAAAGAACCAGGTGGAAACCAAGTGTTCTAGGAATTGTCTCGCTTTAGATCCTACCTGAGATTTGTTCCCTACCTGAATCGTCATCAAAATCGCTGCTATGTATGCTCTCCACGATCCATTCTGTACAAACACAACCATGAGCATAAAGTTATTATACAAGTTGACCCACCCATTTCTCCTACTCGACTTGCTGGCTCACACAGCATCCCCCTGGTCTTCCCTCCAGGTTCTCAGACCTCCCCTGTGCTCTGTGCAGACAGAGTGCTTCAATAAGATCTTGATCACCGTTGAAAATTTCAAATGAGGGAGAGATGCTGAGAAAATCACCTTTCGACCCCTCACTTCTATAGACCCATTTATAGCTTTCACTGTCAACCTTACCAACCTGAAATTCCAGATGGTACAGACACACTTGAAACATGGCTAGTGTGACCAAGCAATTGTGTGGTTTTTGCATTTTCTAATAGAATGAGTTAATTATTGTTTGAACTAAATTAATTATAAATAGACACATTTGGTTAGTTGCTACCACACTGGAAAGCTCAGCTCTAAGAAATCCAAAGATGAGAAAGAGGCAACCAGCCACCCCTCCCCTGGTTGTTCTTTACTGCAGAAAATTTGAAGGCCTGATCTGATCATTCGTATGTAGGTATATCTTGGGCTCTTGGACACACACCAGGCATTGCGAGAGTCCTTGTGGACACTGAAATAGTACAGTCAACACTCAGATCCAAGAGGAATTCCCAGCAAGGGGCCCACTTGTAGACAGAGGTGAAGGGCATGGCCCAGTACACCTGTATTAGACATAATCAGAGAGTAGGTGCAGAGGGGAGGGAGGGATTTCACTCTCTCCATGAGTACATCCTTCTCACCCCTGACTCTAGAAGACCTGAGGAAGGCAGTAGAAAAGGCCCCATAGGAGGTGAAAAATTTGTATACTCAAAACTACAGGACATTGCAGAAAGAAATTAAAGAAGAGACAAGTAATTGGAATGACATACCATGTTCATAGACTGGATTATTAAATACTGTTGGCATTTCTATACTACATAAAGTGATGTACACATATATCGCAACAACCCACAAAATTCCATGTCATTATTATAGAAGTGGACAGAATCCTAAAATACATGTGGAACCACCCCAAGTAGATAAAACAATCTTGAGAGCAAAGAGCAATGATGGAGATGAACACTTCCTGAACTCAAAACACATAACAATGCCACAGTAGTCAAAACAGTCTGCTACTGGCATCAAGACAGTGAGATAGACCAATGAAATATAATAGAGAGACCCCAAATAAACACACATATATATGGCCAACTGATCTTGGCCAAGGTTCTAAGATTACCAAGTGAAGAAAGGATAGTCTGTTCAACAATCAACAGCATGAAAAGGCAACCTATAGGATGGGTGGAAATATGTGTAAACCTTGTATCTGAATAAGGGACCAATATCCAGAATATATAAGAGACTAATACAAGTCAATTTCAGAAAAACAGCAGGCAAATAACTGAGCTTCAACATGGGTAAAAAAGTGCTTCCCTGGTGGTGCAGTGGTTGGGAGTCTGCCTGCCGATGCAGGGTACGTGGGTTCGTCCCCCAGCCCGGGAGGATCCCGCATGCTGTGGAGCGGCTGGGCCCGTGAGGCATGGCCGATGGGCCTGCACTTCCGGAGCCTTTTCTCCGCAATGGGAGAGACCACAACAGTGAGAGGCCCGCGTACCACCAAAAAAAAAAAAAAAGGGTAAAAAGCTTCACTAGGCATTTCTCCATAAAGACATACAAGTGGTCAATCTACATATGAAAATTTGCTCAACATTGCTAAACATCAGGGAAATGGAAATCAAGCCACAAGGAGATATCACTCACACCTCTTAGGATGTGTATTATAAAAAGACTAAATTAGGGCTTCCCTGGTGGCACAGTGGTTGAGAGTCCGCCTGCCGATGCAAGGGACACATGTTCGTGCCCCGGTCTGGGAGGATCCCACATGCCGCTGCGCGGCTGGGCCCATGAGCCATGGCTGCTGAGCCTGTGCGTTTGGAGCCTGTGCTCCCCAACGGGAGAGCCCACAACAATGAGAGGCCCGTGTACTGCAAAAAAAAAAAAAAAAAAAAGAAAAGAAAAGAAAGAAAATTAATGGATGTGGCAAAGATGTGAAGAAGTGGAACTTCTGTACCCTGTTTTGTACCCTGTAGTAATGTAAAATGGTGTAGCCACTATGGAAAACAGAATGGAGGTCCCCCAAAAATTATTAAGAGAAGTATCATAAAATCCAGCAGTCAGTCATTTAGGTTTATATACAAAGGAGATAAAACAAGAATGTCCAAGAGATATCTACAATCTCATGTCCATTGCAGCATTATACACAATACACAACATAGGAAAACTGCCTAGTGTCCATGGGAAGATGAATTAATAAAGAAAATGTGGTGTATACATACAGTGGAATGTCATTCAGTCTTTGAAAAAGAAGGAAATCCTGCCATTTGCAGAAACACGAAAGAACTTGGGGACATTTGTAAGAGTGAAATAAGCCAGTCACAGAAGGTCAAAAACTGAAAGAAAACTCCGAGAAGCAGAGAGTAGAAGGGAGGTTCCAAGGGCTGGCAGGAGGTTGACATGGGAAGTCTCTGTTCAATGGTTAGAATGTGTTATTTGCAAAATGGAAAAGTTCTAGACACATGCTGTACAACAAGGTGCATGTAGTCAACAGGACTGACTGGACATTTCAAGACTTGTTAAGACGTTGGATTTCCTTGTATGAGTACTTTTACAATAATAAAATATACATATGTAAAATAACTACAAAGTGGAAAAAGGGGAAAAAAGAAGAAAAATAAGGAAAGGGAGTCAACAGAGCGAAAGAAGAAAGGAGGAAGGGTCTCGAATGTACACAGGTATCAGGAGATAATGGGACAGAAGCTCCTCTCCCCAGGCTTTAAATAAGATATCTCTCCAGAGTTCACTCCAGCAAGAGGGGATGTCCTTTCTGTTCCCCATTCAACCAGAAGTGCCAATAGCATCCTAAGTGTGGCCCAGGCTGCGCTCAGGTGTACACTTTTCCTTGATCTCTAAACCAAACACCCCTGACTCCCTATGGCTCAGGTGTCCTTCCTGTATCTCCTTCCACTTCTCTAAAGCATTTCCCTCTTCAAGTCCATCCCAAGGCTCCATTCCTGTCCTCACATATGTGGTCCACTGGGCGGGTCTCTAAGTTCTTAAGAGCCTCCCTGTGAGTAGCAGGCACTGAATCGCACACCAGGGTTCCGCTCAGCACCATCAGCAAACTACGACCTAGGGATTGAGGATTTCTAGAACAACTTTACTCATACACAGTCTCTTGGGGAAAAAGTGACATTTTACAATCAAGCATTTTCAGTGTTTTCTTTGGTGGGGAAAATATTGACACTTATAAGGCAATCATATTCTGTTAAAGTATGTATTTCTCAAAGGACTCGCTATCGAAAAAAAATTTTAAGTATAACTTTGCATGTTTTAATTGACTTTACTCCCAGACTTGTTTGCTTGCAAAAGCCTTCAGAAAATACCAAGAACCTACTTCATCTGGCAGTTTGCACAGCAACATGAGTGGAGATGCACTTGTCACACTGCTTGGTTTCTCTGTCCCACCTTGCAAAGCACAACCTCCTCTCCGCCCTCCTCCGAAGGGAGCCAATGCCCATCCTGAGCTCAATCCCTGGGGTAGATCTCTTGGTTCTGTCTTCACTGTATGCAGTGTTTCTAGCCCAGCACACAGAAACAGGGCTGGCACAAGTGATGGAAGACAGACTTTCCACAGGAGAAGGACATTTCGTTTCCTTAGCACA
Source organism: Mesoplodon mirus (assembly GCF_964341445.2). NCBI lineage: Eukaryota > Metazoa > Chordata > Mammalia > Artiodactyla > Ziphiidae > Mesoplodon > Mesoplodon mirus. The sequence goes on along the minus strand of NW_028294336.1, from coordinate 4,673 downwards.
GAAGCTGATAGTGAATATTAGCCTCAAAGGAGAAAGGTGGAGTGAATTTCCTCCATCTACTCCTGGAGGCTCCTTCTTTCTCGGACTCCTCCAGAACTGGGTGTGGCATGTGGGTACAAGCATGGGCTCCCTGCAAAAGGAAGGAGGCCTGCCTAGCACTAGGTGCTTCAGGTAAGGGGGGAGGACTCATCCCGAGGCTCTAATAGGAAACAGTTAGAATGAGGGAAGTGGCAGAGAGATGTATCATAACCATTCAGAATGCTATGAGACCTACTAAGAGATGAGATTTCTTATTAAATGAAGTTGTAATTGACCCAGTAGTAGGGATGCTGAAACCCAGTTTTGTTCATTAAGAATCTAGCCATGGAGCAACTAAGTCCGTGCACCACAACTACTAAGCCTGTGCTCTAGAGCCCGCAAGTCACAACTACTGAGCCCACGTGCCACAACTATTGAAGCCCATGCGCCTAGAGCCCATGCTCTGGAACAACAGAAGCCACCGAAATGAGAAGCCCACGCAGGGCAACGAGGATCCTACACAGCCAAAAGGAAAAAAAAAGAATCCAGTAAACATTTGCCTGGGTTGTGATAGGATTTGTTTTCCAGGTTAAATGAGGCTCACTTGGTATAAAATCAATGCACACACTGAAAGTGTACAGTTTATTTACTTTTATATCCATACCCATTCAAGATGCAGTGGTGATGGAAATATTTTCTAGAAAGTTGGCACCAGTAACAGTGATGTTTAGGGGAACATAAATCAAGGGAAACACAACACAAAAAGTTCACATACACACACAGAATCATACCACTCATTTCACATACAGACACACCCAGTCTCATGCACACAAACATACACCACCTAACCATAATATAGCTTCTTCCTGGGACTATAGTAATTGGTCTCATTACTCGTAAATCACTTTCTATCACCAGGACCCCTACTCTCATTCCCAGCACAAATTTGGAATCAGTTTGCCCTCTACACTAAAACCAGCAAGAATGTCCCACTTTCTCATCTTCAAAGTTCTTCCTCCCCAAGTGACTGATTCCAGAATACATACCGTTTTCACGTTCTGGGAAGGCCACCTGCAATTACAGAAGAGAAAACACTATGAGGATAAGATCACAGAGATGCTCAGGTCTTTTGTTCATTTGCTGACAGTAGAAAACCTCATAAGAAACAGTTGTCCAGGGAACCCAGCAAGGGTTATCAGAGCAAACCTACTCAGGCTGAAAGGCAAGAACTTTGCTGGGAGGATGGAACTTCCAAGTCCACTTAGGTTGGAAATTACAGAATTCTTTGCCTAGAGGAAAAATCGCTGCAGGAGAGACAGCTCCGTACTCTACCGGCTGTAATGGATGCTGTCAATTGTAATGTCCTGTGGAATCAGGCACCATGAGTTGGTCATAGACTCTCACTCCACATTCTCCCAACCAAGGGAATTGTATGTATCTGGAAGGAATACCCTCAAGTATTCATAACTCAATTCTATTGAAAGAGAAATACAGCAATATTCCTATCTCAGACCAGAAACAATGCAGCTACCTTGGGGATCCACGGAGGCTTTTCTTCTGTCCTATCATGGTGCAGGTCATCCGCCACATCCTCAGGGAGAGCTGGAGGGATACAGAGTAACTGTCAGGACACTGGTGATGCGGCTCAGGAATTACTCAGGGCCTTTCTGCTCGATGAGGACATGGGGTGGTGTGTATGGATGTGGGAGGTTAGTAAGTGTGGGCTGAGCTGGTGTTGGGCCATCCTCTTTGGGGTAGCAGGGGCAGGGATGTTCGGATGGAGCAGTGGGTTGTAAGAAGAGCAGTGACCCTGGGTCCTGCTGCCCTGAGTCTCTGTCCTGGGCCTGGTCAATCCCAGGAGACCAGGTTAGCAGGGCTGTGAGAGCCAGTGTGTGAAGAAGCACAGCAGCCCCTTCACACAGTCCTCTAGAATTCCTGCCGGCCATGAAGGGTCTTTAGGATCAGCTGGACGTGGACCCCTCTCAAATGGAAGCATGTCAGCACATCAGCCTTGGGAGGTGCTGAGGCTGAAATGAGGAGACTGAGCACAGGCAGTGATCCCAAATCAAGTGTTCTGTGACTCATCCACCTCTGGGAGCGCGCTTTCCATGAGGAATAAACAGTGAGGACAAAAGTAAGATGAAGGTACAAGTCCTGAAAGTGTAGAGGGAGAGAGTTCAACTCTCATCCACCACCTGACACAAAGTATAAGAACTTGTTCTCCAGTGTCAAGTGACTAAGAGAGTTTTGTTCCCACTAGGATATGGCCATCATACGTGAATGTAAAAAGGAAACCAAAATCCTTGGTGCAAAACACCCTTCAGGTACCAAACAGAAACGAACCTTTCATTTTTGGCAGTGACAAAGCAATGAAAGAGTAGTCTTGTGAGAAAGAAAATTTCTGAATGTCAAAGCAAGAAAAGATGACTATAAGCACAGTACAGTCAAAGGACATGGACACAATAACTCTATTATATCATTAAAGTTTGGAAAGAACAAATCAGAATTCTACACATATTTCCTTCTTCTTCCTGATTTCCTATTCACCTTCCTTAGTTTCTAAAGAACCGGGGGGAACCCAAGTGTTCTAGGAATTGTCTCGCTTTAGATCCTACCTGAGAGTTGTTCCCCATGTGAATCGTCCTCAGCATCACTGCTATGTATGCTCTCCAAGATCCATTCTGTATGAACACAACCATGAGCATAATGTTATTATACAAGTTGACCCACCCATTTCTCCTACTTGACTTGCTGGCTCACACAGCATCACCCTGGTCTTCCCTCCAGTTTCTCAGACCTCCCCTGTGCTCTGTGCAGACAGTCCTTCAATAAGATCTTGATCACAGTTGAAAATTGCAAATGAGGGAGAGATGCTGAGAAAATCACCGTTCGACCCCTCACTTCTATAGACCCATTTATAGCTTTCACCGTCAACCTTACCAACCTGAAATTCCAGATGGTACAGACACACTTGAAACATGGCTAGTGTGACCAAGCACTTGTGTGTTTTTTGCATTTTTTAATAGAATGAGTTAATTATTGTTTGAACTAAATTAATTATAAATAGACACATTTGGTTAATGGCTACCACACTGGAAAGCTCAGCTCTAAGAAATCCAAAGATGAGAAAGAGGCAACCAGCCACCCCTCCCCTGGTTGTTCTCTACTGCAGAAAATTTGATGGCCTGATCTGATCATTTGTATGTTGGTATATCTTGGGCTCTTCGACCCACGCCACGCATTAGGAGAGTCCTTGTGGACACTGAAATAGTACAGTCAACACTCAGATCCAAGAGGAATTCCCAGCAAGGGGCCCACTTGTAGACAGAGGTGAAGGGCATGGCCCAGTACACCTGTATTAGACATAATCAGAGAGTAGGTGCAGAGGGGAGGGAGGGATTTCACTCTCTGCATGAGTCCATCCTTCTCACCCCTGACTCTAGAAGACCTGAGGAAGGCAGTAGAAAAGGCCCCATAGGAGGTGAAAAATTTGTATACTGAAAACTACAGGACATTGCGGAAAGAAATTAAAGAAGAGACAAGTAAAGGGAATGACATACCATGTTCATAGACTGGATTATTAAATACTGTTGGCATTTCTATACTACATAAAGGGATGTACACATATATCGCAACAACCCACAATATTCCATGTCATTATTATAGAAGTGGACAGAATCCTAAAATACATATGGAACCCCCCACAAGTAGATAAAACAATCTTGAGAGCAAAGAGCAATGATGGAGATGAACACTTCCTGAACTCAAAACACATAACAATGCCACAGTAGTCAACACAGTGTGCTAGTGGCATCAAGACAGTGAGATAGACCAATGAAATATAATAGAGAGACCCCAAATAAACGCACATATATATAGCCAACTGATCTTGGCCAAGGTTCTAAGATTACCAAGTGAAGAAAGGATAGTCTGTTCAACAATCAACAGCATGAAAAGGCAACCTATAGGATGAGAGGAAATATGTGTAAACCTTGTATCTGAATAAGGGACCAATATCCAGAATATATAAGAAACTACTACAAGTCATTTCAGAAAAAGAGCGGGCAAATAACTGAGTTTAAAAATGGGTAAAAAGCTTCACTAGACATTTCTCCATAAAGACATACAAGTGGTCAATCTACATATGAAAATTTGCTCAACATCGCTAAGCATCAGGGAAATGGAAATCAAGCCACAAGGAGATATCACTCACACCTGTTAGGATGTGTATTATAAAAAGACAATTAGGGCTTCCCTGGTGGCACAGTGCTTGAGAGTCTGCCTGCCGATGCAGGGGACAAGTGTTCGTGCCCTGGTCTGGGAGGATCCCACATGCCGCTGAGCGGTTGGGCCCATGAGCCATGGCCGCTGAACCTGTGCGTTTGGAGCCTGTGCTCCGCAACGGGAGAGCCCACAAAAATGAGAGGCCCGTGTAATGCAAAAAAAAAAAAAAAAAAAAAAAGAAAAGAAAAAAAGAAGAAAAGAAAGAAAATTAATGGATGCTGGCAAAGATGTGAAGAAGTGGAACTTCTATACCCTGTTTTGTACCCTGTAGTAATGGAAAATAGTGTAGCCATTATGGAAAACAGAATGGAGGTCCCCCCAAAATTATTAAGAGAACTATCATAAAATCCACAATCACTCATTTAGGTTTA
>NW_028294337.1:0-51988 GCF_964341445.2 Mesoplodon mirus | reverse complement strand
TGACCTGTTTGTTTGCAGAGTGGGCACGGACCGGGGGGTTCTTTTTGACATTTTGGGCCCAGTGGCCAGTTGACTTACATTTGAAGCATTCCCCCTTGCTAGTTTTACCTCCAGGTGGATGGTTAAACTTCCTTGGCCCCCTTGGGTTGTCCTGAGGTTGCGAGGCATGGCTGACAGCTATGGCCATCAGTTTAGCTTGATCCCTGGCCTGCCTGTTTTCACATCAGGTTCTCTCTTCTTCTTCCTCAGCTTGATCTCGACTATTAAATACCCCAAAGGCCACCCCTAGGAGTTGGGGAATCGGGATTTGTGGGCCTAATTGTAATTTTTGGAGTTTCCACCTAATATCTGGGGCAGACTGGCTGATAAGATGTTGTCCCAGCAGGGATTGACCCTCAGGAGTGGATGGATCAGCGTTAGTAAACTTTCTAAAAGCCCCCACAAGCCATCCCTGAAAGAGGGCTGGATTTTCTTTTTCTTCTTGGGTCACTCCTTTAACCTTTTCATAGTTAACTGGCTTTTTGATACACTTTCTCATTCCTTCTAATACACACTGTATCATGTGTTTCCTGGCTTCTGTTCCCTCCTGGGGAATTATAACTCCAACAAGCCTTCTGATTTGGGACTGTGTCTCCACCCATAACAAAATGTTCTGGCTGGTCCCTGGCAAGCTGGTCAGTGTGCCCCTGTGTTGTTGCCCAAATCCTGTTTTTCCTCACAGGCACAGAAAGTTGATAGGACTGTTTGGACATCCTTCCAAGTTAAATCAAAGGCCACAGTTAGGGCCTGAAACCCTTCAACAAACTTACTAGGGTGTTCGGAAAATCGGCCCATTCTCTGTTTGCATTGGGCTAAATCGGTTAAAGAGAAGGGCACATGTACTCTGATTGTCCCTTTGCCATTTGCCACTTCCCTAAGAGGGCATCCTTTTCCCGATCCTGGGTGATAGGAAGTTCCACTATGAGTTACTCCGGAGGGACTAGTCTCTCCCTCCTGGGGTAACAGCGGGTATAAAGGGACATAGGAAGGTGGAGTTTGGGATTGGTCAGAAGGATCTGGAGAAGTAGGTGCCTCCGGAGAAGCAGGGGAAACTTGGCTCCCTGTGCCACCCCCAACCCCCCGCCCCCGACTCCCGAGAACTGGGGAAACTTAGAAGGGGATCATCTAAAATGTCAGGAGTGCTTTCTGATTCCCCAGGCTTTTGATTACAGGAGCCACATAGAGCAGGCTTTTGGTAAAGGACCATGAAGGCTTGGATATATGGAATCTCAGTCCATTTTCCCATCTTGCGACAGTAAAGATCCAATTGCAAGATGGTATTGTAATTTAGAGACCAATTTTCAGGCCATTTAACTCCACCCCCCACCCCCAACTTATATAAAGTCCAGGCCGTGTTGCGGTACAGTTTAAGTTTTTTCCTTTTCAGCCCATCTATTTAAAAAATTTTCCAATTTTTAAGGATACATTCCAGAGGTATTTCTTCTGGCTTAGAAGAGGACCCTCCCATGCTGAAGTAACCTGCAACCGAGAGCGCTCCTAGAAATGAAGTCTGGTGTCCCAGAGACGTTTTACCAGGAGGCTTCTGTTGAAAGCAGGTCGGAGTGTCCTCTGAATACACTTCTTACCTAATGGGATTTTGAGCGTCCTCTACTCTCCCATCAATTCCTAACCAGACGTCTCAGGTCGACCCAGTCCCTTGCGCGAGGGGTCCCCGATAGGGGACGTTTGACCCAGTGCCAGTGCATTGCCAGGACTCTCCTTGAGGAGGATCTCTTGTCTATAAAGCTTATGTCCTATAACAAGTTTCCCTATGTTGGGGTGTATTCCTTGAGACTGAGCAACTATAAAGCCTAGGATGTGGGCTGCTTGGAAGTGGTGAGCCCAATAGGTAGTCTGTAAAGGTATGGGCTGCCAAGGCCTGGAGTGAAGAGGGTCCTAGAGGTGCAAAAAGGAACTCCTACAGGAATTGGGGCTGGGTGCAATGGAAAACGTCATGGAGGGGTCAGGACCTGAAGGCTTAGAGGTGGGAGTATTCCCACAGGGGATTTTTTGGACATAGAGTAAGGTGAGAGACTAGACAGCAAAAGAACCCCAAACCCTTTCCCCTATCTGTTTGGCGGCTGCAATAAGATTGGGGAGAGCCTGATGATTCCAGCTGACACAGGCAACAGCGAGTTTGGACAACGTTTCCCAGGTAATTTAACATATCAAATGAACCCAGTATGTTTAGGGTCTCTCTTTGGGATGTTCCAGGTGCCCTTTGAAGCATCCCAAAGTTAGCTGGAGGTCAAAAGAACTTCAGTTAGAATTTGATACTTGGGAAGTCTGTCAAAAAGTTTTAAAACACCTGGTCAGATAGAATCAATCGTAGGTTGCTGTGATACAATTATTCCTTGACCTAAGGTGAAAAAAAGATTTCAAAAATAAATACAGATCTGGGACTTCCCTGGTGGTCCAGTGGTAAAGAAAATCCTCCTTCCAATGCAGGGGATGTGGGTTTGATGCCTGGTAGGGGATCCCACATGCCGTGGGGCAACTAAGCCTGCACACCACAACTACTGAGCTCGTGCGCCTCAGTGAAAGAGCTCATGTGCCACAAACTACAGAGCCCTCGTGCTCTGGAGCCCACGCACCACAATTACAGAGCCCATGGGCCACAACTACGGAGCCCAGTGCTGCAACTACTGAAGCCCGCAAACCGAGAGCCCTTGCCACCATAATCAGAAGTCCACGCGCTGCAATGAAGAGTAGCCCCCGCTGTCCACAACTATAGAAAGCCCGCATACAACAACAAAGACCCAACGCAGCCAAAAATAAATAATTTTTTTTAAAAAAAGAAAGAAAGGCTATTAAATAGTCTCTCCAAATTTTGGTAACTTGAAACTAACTTATATGATAGTGATAGGGACAGAGTAAAGGGACAAAGTAGGTAATTAAATAGTTAATCCCACTAGGGGTTTGTAGGTAAAGAAAAAAAGTATGGGAGACCCCCGAAAGTTAATGATCACTCAAGAAAGCAGGTTTGCTTAACCACAAAACCAAGCAGGCCTGCTTAGCAACAAAACCATGCAACAGAGCATGAGATATGCCCCAAAACAATAAAATAATGGTGGCACGAGAGCCACATCCTGCTCAGTGAGCTCAGTAAGTTAATGACCCCTAGGCCATGCTCTCTGCACACATGAAAAACAATAATTTATGGAAAGGTGACATTTCAAAATGAGAGACTCTCATTTTACTGAGACCTAAATTAATTAACAAATGAACGTGCGTTAAAGAACGTATTTGACTCCAAAGTCAGAGGGTAGCAGATAGGTGTTAGAATCTGTTCAAAACAACACCTGAAGACGGGGAATAAAATAAATGAAATTTCCGATGAACGAAATTGAACTTCGAAGAATGGAATAGAGTTCACCGCCAGTCATAATGGTTAATGCGTTTTACTAGACGTACACACAATAGTACATCACAAAGACAACCGGATTTGAAAGGAACCGGTTTCCCCTGGACTCCTAAATGTTCTCTATTCTACGCATTGAAAGCCGTTAGAGTTCCAAAAAGGTGCTCAGGCTTCAGCAGGCCGCCAGACAGGTGCTCGGCAAGACAGAGGTGAAGCAGCCAGCCACGCGCGCACGGCCCCAACGGGTGGGGGCGAGTGGGAGGAAAAGAGCGAGCGGTCGACGTCACTTCCCGCAGAGGGCGCCCGCCCTCTGGTAGGCTCGGCTGGACGGCGTGGGAGGAGGGAGGCGCGGAGTAGGGCGGGGCGTGGGCTGGAGGGGAGCGGTAATTCCCGTTGGCTTGACGGATGGGGCGTGTCGTATGTAGATATCTCAGCGCAGGGTCTGCTGGTTCGTGATGTGGTGGTGAAAGACGACATGATCTCCCGTGGTGTGGGAGCGAATCTAGGGCTGTTGGTTTCAAGTGCATGGATCAGCTGTGTGGAAAGGGCAGGAAGGCTCGGGGCTGCGGGTAGGAAAGTGACCGTGTGTGTACAGTATAAGGCGTCTGAGGGTGTGTCAGGGCAGACGAGTGTGAGCTCATACTTACCTGGCAGGGGAGATACCATGATCACGAAGGTGGTTTTCCCAGGGCGAGGCTTATCCATTGCACTCCGGATGTGCTGACCCCTGCGATTTCCCCAAATGTGGGAAACTCGACTGCATAATTTGTGGTAGTGGGGGACTGCGTTCGCGCTTTCCCCTGATTGTTTGAAGGTATAAGAGTAGAAATGTGTCGTTCGCTGTTAAAGCAGCTTGTTTTTCTGCGCTTGCAGCTGCTTTCTAGAGGCGCTGGGGCGCTGTTCTCGTTTCTATGGGCAGGCGCGGTGGCTTGCTGCTGAAAGCGTTGTCTCCGATCTTGGCGGAGAGAAGCGCCGAGAGTTCACGGGTATTGAGAGTGCGGTGTGATTCAGACTTCCCCTAACTCCGCAAACTGAAAACGCGTTTTGCGGTTCTGGGGCTCACTTTTGGTAGCTGCACAAACGTTGCTAACGTTACTGTACTAAAAATGGCGGCGCCCGCGCGCCTCCCCGGTGTGTGAGGTGGTGAACTTCTGGATCGCAGAGCAGCGAGAATTCGAGCTAACGTAACAGGTGTGCGCTCCGCGGTGCGCGGAACGTTTTCCGTGTTTATACCGCGCAACTTGCCGCCGTGGTTGAACTCCCGTTTTTACCGGAACGTCGGCGTTCACTGCAGCCCGAAAACAGGTGACCGGGTGCCGCATAACCGGTCTTTTAAGGCTTGTTTGGTGAGAAGCCGGAAAACAGCTAGATAGATGCGTGTCGTTCTTACCGGTTTCATGCTTTGTAACTTTGGACTACGCTTCTGCGGTGGTCAGCTGCTTTGCTTGTAATTGTGGCTGCAAGTTTCAGTAGGTAAGTTTCGTACTTATTCCTTTTTTTCCATCTGAAGCAGTCTCTCCGTGTTTCTCAATCCAGTTTCTTTTTCATCTCTTCGCTGTTTGTTTTTCAGCTCTGCCCTTACTACTTACTTTCATAGACCAGAAACAGCAGTTCTCTTGCAGTCTCTCGATTGCCCCAGACCTGCTTCACTGGCCGGGCAAGTTAAGAAGTTATCCTCCCAGCACTTCCCGTGAAGTAACTGCAGTAAGTTGCACGTAACTTTACTTCGTTCAGCGAGGAGTGGTTTTTTTCCCTATTGAGCTACACGTGAGGAGAAAATCCCAGGCCCAGCGTTGGCAGTTGTGGGCTTTTTGCAAACTGTTGTCTCAGGATGTGGTGTTCTCTTCCCTGACTGTCACTCCTGATCCACGAAGTCCTGCCAGATAGAAAGTGCTGGGCCACACAGGGAGGTAGGACCAAGGAGCGAAAGACTGTCGCCCCCTCGTGGCTACCTCGGGGACGGCACTCATAGATAGATCCACTCCGCTCCGGAAGCCTGTGCGACCCGTGGGGGTGCTAGCAGGGACAGTGGGAGTGGAGATGGGGAAGGGGTGATACTTAAGGGTAGGTCTGAAGAAAACTAAAGAGCACAGGATCCAGGTCGAGTATGTAGATCATTGGAAGTAAAAGTAAAACATAAAAGTGCTCTTCTCCCCAGCAGCGAGAGTTCTCCTGCTCGAATATAAAATAGCTGAACCAAGACTAAAGTTAACTTTCAGTGTCCTACTGATGAGAGAACGGGTTTTCAGAGTTTTTTTTTTTAACAGATTTCCTTAGTGTCGAGGTTGTCCACGATATGCTCTGGATCCCTGATCGAGGAGTTTCTGACCAAACAAAGCCGTACAATTCCGTGACTAGGAACTTCTTGGATACTGGTTTCCAGGCCTATCAGACATACCGAGGTTATTACGAAGACATTGGGTTCCTCTGGGGTTAGGAGCCCAACCGGGCGGAGGGGCGGAGGGGCTCCTCCTTTCCTCCTTTCCTCCTTTCCTCCCTTCCTCCTTTCCAGTCTTGGTGCCTTCTGTTTGAGCTTGGGCCAACTGCAATTTGCTAGGCCGATTTTGCAAGTGTCATATGAAAATAATGTCAAGTACTGTGTGAACTTGTGTAGATTAAATGAGATAATCTAATAATACACCTAGCATAGTGTGTGTGGCTTATATTCTTATACTAAGTATGTCCTGATAGGAAACAATCGAAGATAAGTTTGTACTTCAGGCTTTTGTAACATTTGAATAAATTTTGTATTTGCGAATGTTAACATCCATTCACAAAATAAATTCGTATTAAAGAAAAGCTTTTATATGGAATTTATGAAACATATGCCCACAAACGGGACTTGTTTATAGCAGCTTTGCTCATCAATGCAAATGTCCAGCACGAGGTGAACGGATATAAGTGTGATATATTCATTCAAAAGAATACTACTCTTTGATAACGTGAAACAAATTCTTGATACATGGCCACAATATGCATTACTCTCGAAAACATCATGCTGAGTGATGAAAAGAGTACATAGTCTGTGGTTCCATTTATGTGAATTTCTAGAACAGGCAAAACTAATCCATAGTGCCAGGAACTAGATCACTGATTACCTGGGACAGGAAGTGGTAGGGGGATTGACGGCAGAGGACATTTTGGAGTACTGGAAATGTTCTTTCTTCTTGAACAGGGTAGTGGTTACGTGGGTACATTCATTTGTCAAAAGTCATCAGGGCTTCCCTGGTGGCGCAGTGTTTGAGAGTCCGCCTGCTGATGCAGGGGACAGGGGTTCGTGCCCCGGTCCGGGAAGATCCCACATGCCGTGGAGCGGCTGGGCCCGTGAGCCATGGCCACTGAGCCTGCGCGTCCGGAGGCTGTGCTCCGCAACGGGAGAGGCCACAACGGTGAGAGGCCCGCGTACTGCAAAAAAAAAAAAAAAAAAAAAAAAAAGGTCATCAAACTTGAAATGGATGCACTGTATTATTTTCAAATTACAACTCAAGAAATTTGATTTTAAAAAGTAGAAGAATCATTCCAAATTTTAATGTCTTAATTAAATTATTATCATTATTATTATTATTAGCCTCAGAGGGTTCTTTTAGAAAAGTCTCTCTCTTGTGGTAAACAATTTGATTGAAATTTCAACAATTTCTTCATTTTTGTTTTTGTATCTTTTTCTTCCGTTAACTTTATGCACTATTAAATTGCATACTTTAAAATAAAAATAGAATCTATAAGAGCTCAAGTTTATAAAAGCAAATTTATATATATATTGATATACCAAAATGACTCCATCAATATTTACCTACCTTAACAGAAGTTATTTTTGAATTTAAGATGTTTCAAAATTTTACATATTTGCATTTTCTGCATCATTTGAATTTTACATAATAAGCATAATTTTTGCAAAAATTAGAATAACTTAAAAATAGATTTGAAGAAAAATACGTAAAGATGTTACCAGTAGTTAATTCCAGGAGGTGGGACTATGGATGGCTGCTTATTTACTTCTTTATATATATTTAACACGTTTAAAGAAAATGAATGACCTGGAAGTGAAAGAACAGAATAGCTATGGAAGAGGTATGGGGTAGGTGAGAGGAAAAGATAAAGGGAAGGAAAAAACCTAGTTCTGGCAGGAACTGTGTTTAAGTTGGAGATGTGCGGGGAGCAGCTGTTGGGATAAGAAGGATGATTGGGAGGCAGGTGGGTCATGAGGATATTTAGGACAGTTTTATGCCCGTTACGTGACTCCTCCTTGGTGTTTTTTTCAAAAGAAATATACAGACTTAAATTTCTGCTCAAGCATCTTTACCATTTGTGTTCCTCTTTGATCGGGAGCATATCTTGTGGAGCCAGGTGGGCTTCCATTCAAATTCCTGCTTTCAAATCCCACTCACTGACTGAGCGACGAGACAAGTTACTTAACCTTTCCATGCCTCAGTTTTCTCACGTGGGAAGTGAGGACGATGATATGATATAGTCCTGTTGAAAGGATTAAATGAGTAAACCCATGTAAAACTTGTAGACTATGCCTGGGCACACGGCACTAACATGTAATCATTGAGTGTAAGCTCTCGTGGTTTGGGCACAGCACTGCATAAAGACTGGGTGGGATTTTATTTAAGTTACTGATACTTTTCAGTGTCAGTAACTTAAATAAAATGTGGCTGTGGCTGTGGACCCTCCTAGAGAGAGTAAAGCAATCCTCTCTGACCAGCAGTAACCTCCTGGGCTGGGAGGATCTGCAAGTATATTAGCTCATGTGATCAGCTCATCAAAAGGGGAATAAATGGTCCAATTCCTTGCTTCAAGAATGCCCCAATTTTTTTAAAAAAAAGAAAAATTATGATTTTTACAGTGGAAAACATTTCTACGCATGACACAAGACCCAGAATTTTAAAAGAGTGATACATATGACTACATAAAAATTTATATTCAAAATACAAGCAATGAACTTTAAAAATATCATACATGTGATACAAAGTTACATATGCCCCAAAACTTGTCATGGGAAACAGTAGTCCCCTGATCCCATCCCACATTTCTTTTTTCCAGGGATAACCACTTTCAATTCACATAACCAACTGTTTGGCTATTTATCTCCTTATCTCTAAATAAATATTGAGACTCTGATTTTCCAGTTTCCCGCCCCAGGCCCTGCAGACCGGCCTGCAAAGGGAAGAGTGAAGTTTGTGTGTTTCCCTACCCGCCAGTCGTCTCCAAGGCAGCCGCCAGGACTTCCACTCGCTTGCAAACCAACACAGCCCACCTCACCCCTCCAAACCCAACCGGCAGAGGAAACTTTGCAAGAACAAATGCCAGGCAAGCAGCTTGGCGATTTGGGGTGGAACCGGGTTCTCGGGCAGGTCGGTAAAGGGTGGGAGCGCTCCGAGGAGCTGTGGTCGCCCAAACCCAGCGACTGCCCCCGCTGCAGTGCTCGCCCAGCTCCTCTCCCTTCCAGCCCCTCTCTCCCTTCTGTGTCATTCTCTCCTCTTTGCTGCTCTTTCCCTTCCTCGGATCTTTTCGCCGGCCTCACACCTTTCTCGTCACGTCCTCCAAAGACAGCTGTGTCGTTCGGTCCTTCGTAACCTCTGAAAGTTCCAAAACCTAAAACTCAGAGAGATGCTCCTTAGCACCTGGAAGAGAACATTTTAATTAGCTATTCAAGTCCGTCACAAGCCTCATCCATACGTTTCTACCGAGCAGTAGAGGACAAAAGTGTCTCCATCCGGTCACGTCCTGGGGAGTCTTCTCGGTGGAGCAGAGTCGCGGCAGGACGAAGGGGCGCCCGCCGGTCCCGAACTCGGAGCAGCTCCGGCTCGTCTCACCTTCGGCCCCGGAGGAGCCGGGCCGGGCGGCCGTGGGTCAGGGACTTGGGGTCTCCTCAGACGCCGGAATCCGCGGCCGGGGCTCCCCTTTCTGGCTGAGCTTGGAACGAAAGGACGAGGTTTCCTGGAGTGAAGGTTCAAATCTTAGCCTAACAGCAGCTTTCCGTGTCCAATGGAGACTTAGGAGCGAGAAGTTCTGAATAAAATGGGAATAAACTGGGATAGGATCCATTAATATTCGGAATAATAGGGCACCTGAATACAATAGAGTACTTCCCATCCAGGTCTGGAACCCTCGGCCCGAAAGCTAAGACGCTGTCACCCTGGCTGCTCGGCGACGTCACAGCCCCGCACCGCGACCCTTGACTCACAGGGACAAGCGCGCAGTTAGTTACAAGACGTGCGGTGCGAAGCCCCCTCGCGGGGCAGGTACTCAGTGGGCGCAGCCTCTGCCTTTTGCCCCCGAGACCCAGGGTGGCCCGACGAGGGGGTGCCACCGGCTCGGTCGCTGCGCCCCTGGGCGGCGGGGCCGGGGCCTCCGATGGCCAGCGACGGGCAGAGTCGCCAGGGACCAGCGGGGACGCCGCGGGCTCGTCCCCCCACCTGCCCGCCACGTCCGCGTGGAGCGCGCGGACCGCGCCTCTCCGGGACGCGGGAGCGGGAAAGCACGTCCCGTCTGAGGAGTAAAAAAATCCCCTTCTTCTAACTAAACAGAGAGGTCCCACCGAGATTTGAACTCGGATCGCTGGATTCAGAGTCCAGAGTGCTCACCATTACACCATGGAACCTCCTCGAAAGGTGCTTGCTCTATGCCGCCAGAGATGGGTAAGTACTTCTTTAGCCTCCACGCGTCCCAGCGATAATCCCAAGGCGTTTCTTCTACGGTCCCGACAAGACTTGAGTACGGTTGACCCGCGTGGGTGGTCATCCGTCTTGCTTTCTCTCTGCTCCTCTCCTTTGATTGACTTCTCTCAGTTCACTTGCACCTCAGAAAATGAGGTAAAATCCACTTTGGGCTTCGGGCCAGGGAAGAGCCCCTGAAAGTCTCCATCATAAACCGCATATTCTGCCTCAGTTTGCCAGAGTGTCCCATCCTGAGGTAAAATTTCTGCAGATAATAGTGTTACTTTTCTTTGCCTTCACACTTTTCCCATTGCCCAGAGAGGGCAGACGATTGTCAGGGCAGGACTTGGGACTTCCTGGGTCCCTTGGCTACACAGCACCGATGACACTCCAAAGCTGCCACCACCTCCTACGTGTAATATATAAAGTGTGTCAGCAGTGGAGTGGGAATGGGAGGCAGGAGACCTCTCCTTTTCTTCTTCATACACTTCTGATGAAGGGGGGCTCAGTTTTTCTTACAACCAATGTAGATTTGTTAGATTTACAGTGCAAGTAAAGATTAACGTTTACACCAAACACTGAGACAAGCCAGGCCATACTCACCTGGGGTGACTCAAAATCAACGACATGCTGTGGAGGCCACAAGGCAGCGCTCTGACACTTCGGCAGTCACAGACTCTTTCCTCAGAGCTTGGTCAAGTCCGTTTCATTCCAATTTCTTAATATATCAGGACCCAGAAATTGCACGGCTTAAAAAAAGTGTACACGTATCCAGGTACCCAAGAGCACTCATTGCTGGGTCACAGAGCATGTGTATCCAAGTTGTCTGACAGTGTATACAGTATTTATGTACACAAAATACCACCACACTAAATATTTACATGTGTCACAGGTATAAATCCACATTATATCTCAAAATAATAATCTGCATTATTTCATTTCCCCTTTACTTCTTCATTTTCTCCCAAAGCCATTTCTCCCCTTATCCAATACACAGAACAGAAAAATTCGCATTCAAAGAAAAGAGCTGTCGGCCAAAAAACAGAGTCAGAAAGATGCCCAGTGTTGCTGGGAGACGTCCCAGGGACTGGACAAGAGTTGACTCAAGGAGGAACGAGGCCCTCGTTACCAGGAGGAAGTTCACAGCACCGGGCTGAGGAGAAGATGACACTTCCTTCTGGAAGATCAAGAAGTTGAGCGGCAACAAACAACACGAAGCGCTCCTCCAGGAGAACTTCAAGATCAGTCAAGGTTTATGAGTGCAAGGACCAGAAGGGGACTCTGGCTGATACGGGAAGAAAAGAAATCCGTGGAAAGGACGTTGAGGGATCACAGAATGGCCGGGAAACCCGGAGCGTCCTGGTGAGTGCCAGACCCTGTTCTAGGCGTGAGGACGCAGGGGCGACCATCACGGCGACCGCTGCCGTTGTGGAAATCGCGTGACGGACACAGGAAACCAAAGCACCACACCGGCCCCCGGAGGCCTCTCGGAAGGGTGCGCAAACTCTCATTCATTGGGGGTCGGCGAGGAAACCGGAAGAGCCGTCATGGATGCCCACCGGGTGTTCAGCTATCCTTGGACCCCACTCGGTTCAGGCCCGGAGGGTCCCGGCCCGGGCTCCGGGTGTCTCCGGGGGCGCTGGCATCTGAGACGGGTAAGGGGCAAGGCGGGGTCAGGCCATTCTGCTGCCCTTTTAGTTTCGGATAAGGCACCTAAGGCACCAGTTTCAAACAGGATAAAGAACATCATTCATCGCTCTAAACTTTCCGATTTTGCGAGGCTGTGGAACTGGCACCGTTCCCCTGCGGGGCAGGCGGCACATCCCGGGAATTAGTAAGTGTCTACTGCAAAGAGAGTCCAGAAAAGAGGCGTGCTGCTGTCTCTGTGGCGCAATCGGTTAGCGCGTTCGGCTGTTAACCGAAAGGTTGGTGGTTCGAGCCCACCCAGGGACGACGGGAGAGTTTTCTTTCTTTCTTTTTTTTTTTCCGCAGAACCCATTCAGGGTTTTCGGTGCTGAATACCATTCCAGGTGCTCCATGCTGATTATTACCTGTACATCGGCTCACACAAAGTTTACCGAACTGCATTCGGGGTCCTATCCACCTCACGACTGCTGCCAGTCTTGGGCCACACCGCCTTCCCAGCTCTATCGTCTGTCGTCTCTACTGGACCCCATACTTGCCTAACTCACGACCTCCTGAAAGAGATCGAGGAATCCACAGTCTGGTGGGATAAAGTCTTTATTCTGCCAAGTCTATACACTTGGACAAGAAAGTCCTATTTTATGTGTCTCAAACTTTTCACCTGTGAACGTTAGTAATTGTTCTGGGAATGAGGTTATCAGTGAGCTCATCATCATAATTCTCCTCTGCATCATATTTGATAAGGGCATTTCTTCCATGGTTGTGTATTGTTTGGTTTCATGGTTTCACGATGACGAATATGCTGCAGCCATCACTAGTGGACGCACACCTCTGACCACTCGTGCAGGCGTCTCCATAGCGCAGAGAACTGGAAGTGCAAGCGCCACCTTTAGTGTTGCTATGCTTCTAATGTCGGTAAATCCTTCAAATTTTCCTTCCACAGAAGTGGGACGGAATCATGCTCCATTTTATTTTCCAGTCTTTCAATGTCCCTTTCTTCATTTACTTGCCAACACAGCAACCTTTCTGTACATCTCTCTATGATAGTCTAACTAATAAAGGGAGCAGTGCCCTCCCGACATAACTAAGGGGAAGGACAGCAGAGGGACGCTGTGGGCATTACACAGAGATATTCTCTTGCATATGTTCGAAAACTAAACATTCCACATTTTTAAAATCCTCCAATAACTGTCATTGTTTTCTCTGCTGACCTAAGTCAACAGGGTCCAGAGAAGACTGCCCAGAATGACCTCTTTGATAACGTCCTGCCAAGCAACTTATCCAAAGAGAAGAATCTCGCTGATCCCAGAGGTTTTTTCCTTCTCCCCTTTTCTCTTTCATTTATAAAGTTTGGTTATACTTTTAATTTGATGACAACAATCTAATGCCTGTCCTTCCTCCTATAAAATGGGGAATTAGCACGGGAATAAGTGTTTCTATGCTATTCCTTGACAGTTTTGTGTTTGTTTGTTTGTCTGTCTGTTTTTTGGCTGTGACTATAAAAATTAGCCCATCTAAGACACACCGTGGGAGCCAACAGAATCCTGGCCCCCCCCCACAGGTTCCTGCTTCAGACCTGGACCCTTAGAGTTATTGGCTCATGTTTGCTCTGTTCTGTTAAATCTCATGTGCAGAAATTGAGCATTTTGGCTTTTTCATACTGTGTTGTTACTGGACAAGGATTTTCTCTCTCTCTCTCTCCCTCTCATTTGGGCATCTCTAATTTCTCCTCTCAGTGCGGGATTGTGGTTTTAATTTTAGGAAGTGAACTTCTGGGAATAATCCCTGTTGGGTGGTGGTTGACAGGGATCTATTCGCTTAAGTAGAAGATGACAGCTAATCCGGACCATGAGTCTTTTTTCTCTGATGCTTGTCCTGAGGGTTCTGCTATTTCCTGGTCTGTGACACCGCAGCAGTGAGAAGCTGTCCACCTCTTTGTCTTTCCACTATTTGGTAAAAACCACGTGGGCCCAGGCAATCCTTGTGAATAAAGGCAAATGTGTAGTAGTTACAATAAGGATGATCTTAATATGCAGTGGTTTCCTCATAAGGAGCTCCACATTAATAAGGGGGATTAATACAGGAAGAATATTGAATTTTTAGCATGGAATAGGCAGCTTTCTTTCATTGGTATACTCAACTTTCTAAATAACTGAAAAAATGCAAACAAATGTCCTCTAGGGATTGCTTAAATCAGACTACAGAAAGCAGAGGAAAGACCTTTATATCATTAGAAACAAGCAGCAAAGTCAGCAACGTGAGCACTTGTGACAGCCCTACAAGTCAAGATTTAAACCTTCCAGAACTGTAAGTCAGTTCGGTCCTTAATACAGATGGATGAGGAGCAATGACTTCACGCACAGATACATACCCTGGAGACTAAAAAGCATATCACAGAAGTACTCTGATTTTCATTAATGAGCTTCCTTCAAGGACCTAATGTGGCTTACATACTTCATTTTGTTTCCCTCACTGTCAGTTGCTCTTAATACATATCGTTGCCTCTGCTTTCACCTTAAATAAGGCCCACTAGTGTGATGAATTTTTTTCCCTTTAAATATATTTTCTCAGAAACAAAATAATATACTTTCTCTTCCTTGGGAGAGAATAGACAAATCAGGCCTCTAAAAATTTTCATTAATTAAAAACTAATTCCCCAGGTAATTTCGGGAGAGTAATAATCACTTATATAAATTTAGAATAAGAAAATTAAGAATTTCCTGAAATAATGCTTTGCTACTTATGCTGTCAATGTGGTATTTATATAAGGAAAAATTTTGTTGTTGAATTGGTGACATGGAACAATAACAGATTTAGCTGTAGATTAAATTAATGGTCTTGATTACTTGCAACAACAGTGAGAAATGAAATGAAATTGATTACAAAGATGACCCTTAATACTTTTAAGCAATTTAAATAATTTATACATTTTATATACAATGACATTTAAAATGTTTATGTCATGTGGTGTGTTTTTATCGAGGTTACTCAGAAAACTTAGAGTGGTTTAATAATTTTGACCTACAAATGACTATATAAACATTTTCAGACTATCTTATAATATAGACAATAATAGTGGTATAGTATTCTGGTATGTAAGTCTTGGCTTTACTTTGGCTTGAACGTCTGACTTAAGTTGGACTTCCTCAATTTCCTATACTGGTTGTACCGGTTAAATAAGCAAACATATCCAATAAGTTTTCAACGTCTAAACATTTAAATTTGTGTGTTGAAGTGTACTAAATATACTAGTCAAGTACATTAAATATACTAAAATCTTTAAAGAGGAATGAATACTTGTAATTCTAGAAACCAGACGACACCATTATTCCACTTACAGTTTTTTGTGAATATTTTTAGATGTCATCTAATATATGATTCCATATATACCAACATATGATTCCAGCATTCTCGTGTTCCAACACGTGTCAACTTAAATTACAAATTCAAGATCCTGAGTTAACTTTAACCCTTTGACTAACATTAAATCGATTTAATTAACGAATCATCTTTGGTTGCCTGCAAATTCTCTCTGTCTTTGTCCTTCCCCTTTCCCCTAATTGCCTGATCGGTTGGCTGACAACAGCGCTTTTGTTGGGGAATGCTGTTGTTTTCTGCGTTCACATGCATTTCTATATTTTGTGGGTTTGTGGCTGGTGCTGTGGCTATTCTTATGTGTTCCCTTGACAAAAGTGCAGTAGAGTGGCTTATGTTTTCAGTGCTCTGACACTTCAAAATCATCACCTTAATGCTGAGCACTGCACAGCTTCTGAAACCTTCTCAAAGCGCCTCCTTGCCTCTTGTTACACGTTCATTTTTTGCATGGCACTTGCTTTTTATCACAGCAAGCACCAAAATCCAGCTTTGCAAAGAATGATATCATTGGAAAGAATGTAGAATAATCTAATGTTGGCAGACTTAACTGTTTAAATTACACCTCAATAAAGCTTACTTTTAAGAAAAAAGGACAAACAAAACCAAATGTTGACAGGATGGAGAGCACTGGAAATTCTTATTCATTTCTGGAAAGGGTATTAAAAAAGTTCACCAGGTTGGAAAAACATTTGGCAGCATCCACTGAGGGTCATACATACACAGTTATATGCTGTGGCCCAGAAACCGTGCTTTTAGCTGTGCTATACCTGTGACCTGTGCTCTCCAATATGATAGGTACAAGCCACATGTAGCTATGGAACACTTGAAAGTTGCTAGGGATACGGGTTGTAATGATAGTATTTTGATGTAGTAGGTCTCCTAAAACATTCAAGTAGATTAAACTAGAAAATTCAAAATTCCTTGTGACAGGTTTGAAAACTAATAAAGGGAAACGTCACTAAAATGAAGTCGGGAGACCAGAAGTGGGAGCTTTCATGGGGTACCACTCAAGTTCAAAGACAGGAAGAATCATCAATTACAGACCCAAAAAGAAGAGGCATCAATAGGAAAGAATCATCGATTACAGACCCCAACAGAAAAACATCTACGTTGCGTCTCCTGCAAGAAATCACCAACTTGGCAATGAGAAAACATCATCACCCTGAACTTTCACTTGTGGGACTTGCCTATGGATTTTGCTATAGCTTGCTTGTCCTGAATTGCAATTCTTCCGCTATTCCTGAATAAACCCTTTTTTGCTGGAAAAAAACAAAAAACAACCCCCCCAACTTTTATATATTTTTATATCTATAAATTTTTTACATTTATTTTGCTTATTTGATTTGGCTGTGTTGGGTCTTCGTTGCTGGGCGAGGGCTTTCTCTAGTTGCAGTGATTGGGGCCTACTCTTCATTGTGGTGGTTTCTCTTGTTGCGGAGCATGGGCTCTCGGCACGCAGGCGTCAGTAGTTGTGGCATGAGGGCTCAGTAGTTGTGACTCACGGGCTCTAGAGCGTAGGCTCAGTAGTTGTGGTGCACGGGCTTAGTTGCTCCACAACATGTGGGATCTTCCCGGACCAGGGCTCGACCCCGTGTCCCCTGCCTTGGCAGGCGGATTCTTAACCAATGCGCAACCAGGGAAGCCCGCAAAAGTAGTATTTTTATAGTCAACACTGGCATTATTCTGCTGGAATGGGGTGCCCTAGAAAAATGTGTACGTCCACCAAAAGTCATAAAAAAATGTTCGTACCATTTCAGAATATCCTCAACTGGAAACAACTGAAATGTCCAACAGTATGTAGAGTTATAGTCTTACAAGGAATACACACAGAGACAAAGAACTGCGTGAAAACTAGGGTTACATTTTATAGACGTAATGTTGAGTGAAAGAAGTCAGAACCATACCCCTCCAGCCCCCCAAACCCAGTGCATGCCCTGTGATCCAATTTATGAGAAAGTAACAGGCAGAGAGGTTGGGAGGGGTATGTGTGTGATTACTCTGAGCTCTTGCATGGCAAGAGTCATGAGGAAGCCTTTTGTGGTCTGGTAATTTTCCATACCTTAGTTATTCAGGTTGCTTCATCAGTTATTCACGTTGGGGTACACTGTTAATGGTTTTGGGACTGTACACTCTTTGTACTTTATGCATATTATGCCTCATTGTTTAAAAGTTTAATGCCACTTGGTTATTGCTAAAGTGATGTTGATACTTTTTCTTCTGCTTTGTCCTGGGCTAGGAGGAAAAGTAAGTTCAAAGTAGTTACTGGGATATTTTTGTTGTCCTCAGATTTTTGGCTTCCCTTCAGTATCGGATATCTGACTACTTACTTATAGGCTGCTCACAACCATTACCCTAAGCTGACATTCCACTCTTAATACTGTGTCAAAGAGAGAAGCAAGTGTTCGTGCTCAAACCTTGCTCTGTTAAGAATCAGTATGAGTCAAGGAGGGGGGAGGGTATATGAAATTGAGAAGTTCTGATGAGGAAAGTAGTTCCATTAGGCTTAAGTCACTCAGAGGTGCCAAAGGGAGGACACTGGCAGGTAGTACACAAAGAAAAGCCGCCACATTCATTTCACCACTAAACTCTGAAGAATTTTTGGAGCATCCACACATAGCCAAAATCGTTTAGCTGACTAGTTCGGAACTTCACTAGATTAACCCGTCCAGACTAGGTGTTTGATGGCTTTCAGCTATCTGTTCCTCAAGGAAAGGGAAAACTCCCCTTTCTCATGCTGTGTGTGTGTGTGTGTGTGTGTGTGTGTGTGTGTGTGTGTGTGTGTGTTTCCTCTCTTCTCTTTTCCGGCTCTTTTATAAACCCTGTCTTTGTTTAATGACAACATGCTAATAACTGTTTCCCATTTTTATTAGTAACCATGTGAGCTAACTCATTCAAAATCTCTTTACGACTTGAAGTAAGTCAGAAAGAGGAAAACAAGTATCGTATATTAACGCATATATGTGGAACCTAGAAAAATGGTTCAGATGAGCCGGTTTGCAGGGCAGAAAGAGAGCCACAGTCGTAGAGAACGAACATATGGACACCAACACGGGGAAAGTGGCAGAGGGGTTCGTGGTGGTGGGGTGAATTGGGAGATTGGGATTGACATTTATACACTAATATGTATAAAATTACTAATAAGAACGTGCCGTATAAAACATAAACAAAATTCAAAAATAATCTCTTTACTACTAATGTTGAAGTATGATTTTCATATTCACATCTGTATACACTACATTGGTAGCTTTGAAATGTATTCTTGGGTGGAGACTGCCACGGAAAGGGAAAGTTTAGGCCTTAAATTGTTGGAAGATAGGTCCTTCTTAGTCTTTAAATAGACAGTTTCCAGTTAGTGTGTGTTTAACAAACGCATCGTCATTCTCTCTGCGTCTAACGTCGTTGCTTCTCCAAAGGTCCTGTTTCCTCTTCCTCTTCTTCTTCTTCATTTCATTAGTTACTTTGTGGAGTTTTGCAGGCCTGCCTTTCAATCTTCTTTTCCTTTTGAAATCTTGGAGGTTGAACAAGGAAGCGATGCAAATCTCAGTGAAGTTTTCTCAGTTACCCGTGAGCATGGTGGCCAAGGCGAAGGGCTCTGGAGGCAAAGTGCCTGGGTCTGAGTGCTGGCTGTCACTGTCACGGGGGTGAGACGCTGAAAAGGTTAGCTCAGTTTTTCAGTGCCTCAGTGTTCTCATCTGCAACAAGGGGTGGTGATGTCCTACACTGTCTTCCAGAGTTGTTATGTGGACTTAGTAAGTTATTCCACAGTAAAGCACTGAGGAACAGTGCCGGTCACTCAGTAAAGGTCGAGAAAGCTGGTATTATCGTTATTATGAAGTCTTTTATTTCCCCTTCTAACTGTACCACTGCTGACTTTCAACGTTCCCCAGAACAAACTACGATTGTTTAAATGTTTAGCTGACCTCTTCTCCCTCATATTAGCGACCTGCCTGCGGAAGACTGGTTGGTTTGGATGGTGATCTAACCGGTGATCTAAAGGCAGTGGGGGGACTGGATCCAACTTCATCAGATTCTTGGACCTTGGGCAGGCATGACGATTGTTTAGCTCATGGTAGACAATCTCTTGCACATGTTCCTCTAGCAAGAGCTTTTCACAGACAGTCAGACATACCTTAAGTATTATAAGAAATGTGCAAGTATGTACCAGTGGCCTGTCTTTTTGGTTGTTGCTGTTTGAAGAAATCAAAGGAAGAAAACAGAATTCACCTGGAAGTTGTAGATTTCCTCCTTCAGTTATGACGGAGTGTTTGTAGCAAGCTAGCATTCACCCTGAAGACGGCTAAGTCAAGTGTGGATTAGAGGAATTCTGTTGGAAGCCTTTGGAGAAGTGCAGCTAGGACCCACAGGATCAGCTCCAGAGAGAGAGAAGCTCACTGGCATGAACCTAATTCTCTACCTTTTCCCCTTAGGCCCAAAGGGCACTTGCACGAATCCCCGGCTCCCGCGGCTTCTGGGAGCGGAGGAGTCAGCAGGGGCGACCCCTGCACTCGGGGGCATAGCTGTGGATCCGAGGACTCTGCGGTCGGTGTGGGAGCCCAAAGGCCGACTGTGGGAGGCTCGGGGGTCCTCCGTTCGGGGCAGGCTCGGAACCCTAAAACCAGGGCCTCTCGGAAGCCGCAGTCTCCTTGCCTGCGAGATCTTGGGGCTTCAAGGTTCATTCTTCAGTTTCAAAAGCTGGCGACTTTTTCAAGGATAGCGGTGGCAGGACCTACGCATTTCAGGGCTGTGTCACCAAGCTGTCGCACCCGCCGTGTTTCCGTAGTGTAGCGGTTATCACGTTCGCCTCACACGCGAAAGGTCCCCGGTTCGAAACCGGGCGGAAACAAGCGTCCTGCCTTTCTGCGCTTTTTACCTTCGCATTCAAAAAACCAAAACGGGCGAAAGGCAGGGGGTGAGGCAGCGGGCGCAGCTGCCTTTCCCATCCCCAAGGTACAGGGCAGGAGTTCCGTTGCTGCCTGAGAGCCTGCGCAGCACTAGGAGGCAGCCCTCCTTTCTCCGCTCTGAGTCACTGCGGAGTCCAGGCCACAGCCAGCTGAGCCAAGTGCGCAAAGGACAAGGCTGACTTCGGGTCCTTTTTACATGCGGAAATCCCCTCACCTCCTAAGCGGGAGCCGAAATCTCTTGCACATGTTCGCGCGAGTTATGTCTCTGGACACCAAGGAGTTCGTCCCTGGCTTGGCTTCACACAACTTCATCCCCTCACACTTGGCTTTCCCCCACCTCGGCACACTCACGCAACAGTTTGCTTTGCGTGACGGAACAAAAGAGACCGAGCCCAACTGTGCACCGGGGACTCGAGCCAAAGACACGGAAATGAACAATGTCAGGCTCCACGAATTGAGCTGGTCGCGGAGGGGCAGGAGCCCGTACCGGTGCCGTTAACCAGGAGAGCCCCCAGAGCCAGGGCAGACAGCAGGAAGCGGACGGATCCGCCCATCACCTGCTGACATCCCAGTTGGCACCGGACTCAAGAGAAAACCGAGGTTCAGAAAGAGAGCATGACCTTGGCTCGGCAGCACACAGCGCTGAAGTTAGACCAGGACGGACCCTGTGTCCTGTCTCAGAGCCCAGAGCGCCGCCCAAGACTGGAGAGGTGAAGGGTGATGGGCAGCCGGGCAAGGGCTGGGAGCCTTGCACAGCTGCATTCAGCCCTGGGCTTCTGGGAAATCTCCGTTCCTGCTCTCCGGGTCTCTGAAGTGTAATCTTTACTTTTACGGTTTTCATCCGGAGACGCTAGGTCGGGGCTCCTCAATGGTTCCCTGGTGGTCTAGTGGCTAGGATTCGGCGCTTTCACCGCTGCGGCCCGGGTTCGATTCCCGGTCAGGGAAGCCTTTTTTTCCTTTTTTTTCCCCCCCTTTCCCCCCCTCAGCGTCTCCACTGGCAGGAGTCTTCCTCTTCCCGCCCCGACCAGAGCTGTGTTTCACTTCAAGGTTCAGATGCAGAAGAGCTTCTGCACTGAGTCCACAAATAACGGGGAGTTCTGGCCTCAGGGTCCTTGACATCGCGCAGGCTGGAGGAGGTGAGATGCAATGAACAGCCTGGGCTGGCCAGCTCTCGCCTCGGCTCTTTTCTCCCTGCGTGTTACGAACCCGAAGACTTATTAACAGAGTTTTCATCCCAAGGGCATCGGGGACTCGAGTTCCAAAAATTCATTAAAAACCAAAACCAAAGCCCTTTGAAACGTACAAAAAATTTGCAAGAGTCATAACATCGTATATTCTATACGTAAGTGCACAGTAAACATTTTCCCACGTTGGGTTTCTCACTCTCTCTCCGTATAGAAGAATGGCGACACCACTTGAGAGTTCCTTGCAGACATCTCCACTCAAGGGTGCTCCTTTCGTTTGGCGTGTCTCTCAAAGCCAACTTCTACGGGACTTGTCCTCCAAGACCAGGGGAAGCCTTTGTCCTCGTGAGGAGGCGCCCTTGCCCTTTCAGGACCCTGAAATCCGTTCTCTTCAGGCTGTAGAGAAGCTTCAGGAGGAGTTTTATTCAGCTCCCCCCGAAGTGCAGGCCAGGCACGTTCTGTGCTAGTAGGAATCCCCCCGGGCCGGCTGCCCTCCGGTCTCCTTCCGGTTGCCTTGGCGGGCAGTGGGGTCTTGGGTCAGCCCGAGCGCTGGAACCGCCTACCTCGGGAAAGGCCCTTCAGGGAAGTGCAGCTGCCCCTTGGCTGTTGCCTGGACCTGTGTGCCCTGCAGGATGCGTAAAGGGTTCTGACAGGACACAAAGGGGACGAATCCTTCCCTGTAGTGAGTGGGAGGATGAGAGGACCAGATGGGAAATGCGTCGAAGGGAGGGGGAGTATTCTCAAGTGCTTGTCAGAATTGTCTGCATGGGTGGCTGCCCTCTGATAATAGTGCTTAGTGTTGTCTTTTCCCGACCTTGACCCAGTCTCAGATCCAGTGTGATTAACTGCTCTAAACCTTCCGTTTTTCCGAGGCTTTGGAACTGGTACCATTTTCCTGCGAGAAAGGCGGCACATCCTGGGAATTAGTAAGTGTCTTCTCCACAGAGAGTCCAGGAGAGTCACGTGTCGCTGTCTCTGTGGCGCAATGGGTTAGCGCGTTCGGCTGTTAATCGAAAGGTTGGTGGTTCGAGCCCACCCAGGGACGGTGGGAGAGGTTCTAGAACCCATTCAGCGTTTTCCGTGTTGATTACCGTTCCCGGTGTTCCATGCTGATTATTACCTGGATATCTGCTCCCACAGAGTTTACCGACTGCTGCCAGTCTTGGGCCACACTCCCCTTCCCAGCTCTATTGTCTGTCGTCTCTATTGGACTCTATACTTGCCTAACTTAAGGCCTCCTGAAAAAGATCGAGGAATCCATGGTCTGGTGGGATAAAGTCTTTATTCTGCCAAGGCTATACACTTGGACAAGAAAGTCCTATTTTATGTGTGTCCAACTTTTCACCTGTGAACGTTAGTAATTGTTCTGGGAATGAGGTTATCAGTGAGCTCATCATCATAATTCTCCTCTGCATCATATTTGATAAGGGCATTTCTTCCATGGTTGTGTATTGTTTGGTTTCATGGTTTCACGATGACGAATATGCTGCAGCCATCACTAGTGGACGCACACCTCTGACCACTCGTGCAGGCGTCTCCATAGCGCAGAGAACTGGAAGTGCAAGCGCCACCTTTAGTGTTGCTATGCTTCTAATGTCGGTAAATCCTTCAAATTTTCCTTCCACAGAAGTGGGACGGAATCCTATTCCATTTTATTTTCCAGTCTTTCAATGTCCCTTTCTTCATTTACTTGCCAACACAGCAACCTTTCTGTACATCTCTCTATGATAGTCTAACTAATAAAGGGAGCAGTGCCCTCCCGACATAACTAAGGGGAAGGACAGCAGAGGGACGCTGTGGGCATTACACAGAGATATTCCATTGCATATGTTTGAAAGCTAAACATTCAATATTTTTAAAGTCCTCCAATAACTGTCATTGTTTTCTCTGCTGACCTAAGTCAACAGGGTCCAGAGAAGACTGCCCAGAATGACCTCTTTGATAACGTCCTGCCAAGCAACTTATCCAAAGAGAAGAATCTCGCTGATCCCAGAGGTTTTTTCCTTCTCCCCTTTTCTCTTTCATTTATAAAGTTTGGTTATACTTTTAATTTGATGACAACAATCTAATGCCTGTCCTTCCTCCTATAAAGTGGGGAATTAGCATGGGAATAAGTGTTTCTATGTTATTCCTTGACAGTTTTTTGTTTGTTTGTTATTTGGCTGTGACTATAAAAATTAGCCCATCTAAGACACACCGTGGGAGCCAACAGAATCCTGGCCCCCCCGCCCCACAGGTTCCTGCTTCAGACCTGGACCCTTAGAGTTATTAGCTCATGTTTGCTCTGTTCTGTTAAATCTCATGTGCAGAAATTGAGCATTTTGGCTTTTTCATATTGTGTGGTTACTGGACAAGGATTTTCTCTCTCTCTCTCTCTCCCTCTCATTTGTGCATCACTAATTTCTCCTCTCAGTGTGGGATTGTGGTTTTAATTTTAGGAAGTGAACTTCTGGGGATAATCCCTGTTGGGTGG
This sequence comes from Mesoplodon mirus, assembly GCF_964341445.2. Lineage (NCBI taxonomy): Eukaryota > Metazoa > Chordata > Mammalia > Artiodactyla > Ziphiidae > Mesoplodon > Mesoplodon mirus. Next base: position 28,352 of record NW_028294337.1, on the reverse strand, counting down.
CGGTTGACAGGGATCTATTCCCTGTTAGGTAGAAGATGACAGCTACTCCGGACCATGAGTCTTTTTTCTCTGATGCTTGTCCTGAGGATTCTGCTATTTCCTGGTCTGTGACACCGCAGCAGTGAGAAGCTGTCCAGCTCTTGTCTTTCCGCTATTTGGTGAAAAACCACGTGGGCCCAGTCAATCCTTGTCATTAAGTGCAAAAGTGTAGTAGCTACAATAAGGATGATCTTAACATGCAATGGTTCCCTCATAAGGAACTCAACATTAATAAGGGGTTATTACAGGGAGAATATTGAATTTTTAGCATGGAATAGGCAGCTTTCCTTCATTGGTATACTCAAGTTTCTAAATAACTGAAAAATTGCAAACAAATGTCCTCTAGGGACTGCTTAAATCAGACTACAGAAAGCAGAGGAAAGGCCTTTATATCATTAGAAACAAGCAGCAAAGTCAGCAACGTGAGCACTTGTGACAGCCCTACAAGTCAAGATTTAAACCTTCCAGAACTGTAAGTCAGTTCGGTCCTTAATACAGATGGATGAGGAGCAATGCCTTCATGCACAGATACATACCCTGGAGACTCAATAGCATATCACAGAAGTACTCCGATTTTCATTAATGAGCTTCCTTCAAGGACCTAATGTGGCTCACGTATTTCATTTTCTTTCCCTCACTGTCAATTGCTGGTAACACATGTCGTTGCCTCTGCTTTCACCTTAAATAATGCCCACTAGTTTGATGAATTTTTTTCCCTTTAAATATATTTTCTCAGAAACAAAACAATATACTTTCTCTTCCTTGGGAGAGAATAGACAAATTAGGCCTCTAAAAATTTAAATTAATTAAAAACTAATCCCCCAATTAATTTCGGGAAAGTAATAATCACTTATATAAATTCAAAATAAGAAACTTAAGAATTTCTGGGAAAAATGCCTTACGACTTATGCTTTCAATGTGGTATTATATATTATTTATATAAGGAAACATTTTGTTATTGAATTGGTGACAAGGAACAATAACAGATTTAGCTGTAGATTAAATTAATGGTCTTGATTACTTGGAACAACAGTGAGAAATGAAATGAAATTGATTACAAAGATGACCCTTAATACTTTTAAGCAATTTAAATAATTTATACATTTTATATATAATGACATTTAAAATGTTTATGTCTTGTGGTGTGTTTTTATCGAGGTTACTCAGAAGACTTACGCTGGTTTAATAATTTCGGTCTAAAAATGACTATATGTATTTTTTCAGATTATCTTATAATGTAGAAAATAATGGTGGTATAGTATTCTGGTATGTAAGTCTTGGCTTTATTTTGGCTTGAACATCTGAGTTAAGTTGGACTTCCTCAATTTCCTATACTGGTTGTACCGGTTAAATAAGCAAACACATCCAGTAAGATTTCAACGTCTAAACATTTAAATTTATGTGTTGAAGTGTATTAAATATACTAGTCAAGTACATCAAATATACTAATATCTTTAAAGAGGAATGAATACTTGTAGTTCTAGAAACCAGACGACTCCATTATTCCACTTACGATTTTTGGTAAATATTTTTAGGTGTCATCTAATATGTGGATTCATATATACCAATATATGATTCCAACATTCTCATGTTCCAACACGTGTCAGCTTGAATTACAAGTTCAAGATCCAGAGTTAACTTTCATCCTTTGACTAACATTAAATCGATTGAATTAACGAATCATCTTTGGTTGCCTGCAAATTCTCTCTGTCTTTGTCCTTCCCGTTTGCCCTAATCGCCTGATAGGTTGGCTGACAACAGGGCTTTCGTTGGGGAATGCTGTAGTTTTCTGGGTTCACATATATTTCTATATTTTGTAGGTTTGTGGCTGGTGCTGTGGCTATTCTTATGTGTTCCCTTGACAAAAGTGCAGTAGAGTGGCTTGTGTTTTCACTGCTCTGACACGTCAGAATCATCACCTTAATGCTGCGCACTGCACAGCTTCTGAAACCTTCTCAAAGCGCCTCCGTGCTTCTTGTTACACGTTCATTTTTTGCATGGCACTTGCTTTTTATCACAGCAAGCACCAAAATCCAGCTTTGCAAAGAAATGATGTCATTGAAAAGAATGTAGAATAATCTAATGTTGGCAGATTTTACTATGTAAATTACACCTCAATAAAGCTTACTTTTAAGAAAAAAGGACAAACAAAACCAAATGTTGACAGGATGGAGAGCACTGGAAATTCTTATTCATTTCTGGAAAGGGTATTAAAAAAGTTCACCAGGTTGGAAAAACGTTTGGCAGCATCCACTGAGGGTCATACATACACAGTTATATGCTGTGGCCCAGAAACCGTGCTTTTAGCTGTGCTATACCTGTGACCTGTGCTCTCCAATATGATAGGTACAAGCCACATGTAGCCACTGACCACTTGAAAGTTGCTAGGGCCACGGGTTGTAATGATAATACTTTGGTGTAGTAGGTCTCTTAAAACATTCAAGTAGATTAAACTAGAAAATTCAAAACTCCTTGTGACAGGTTTGAAAACTAATAAAGGGAAACGTCACTAAAATGAAGTCGGGAGACCAGAAGTGGGAGCTCTCATGGGGTACCACTCAAGTTCAAAGACAGGAAGTATCGTCCATTACAGACCCAAACAGAAGCAGCATCAATAGGAAAGGATCATCGATTACAGGCCCCAACAGAAAAACATGTACGTTGCATCTCCTGCAAGAAATCAGCAACTTGGCACTGAGAGACCGTCATCACCCTGAGCTTTCACTTTTCTCCAATGGACTTGGGTTCAAAACAAGCTCCCTCAGCTTCCTCCTCTTTCTCTGTAAAGCAAGGTTCCTTCCTGTCCTTTGTTTGTGGGACTTGCCTACGGCTTTTGCTATAGTTTGCTTGTCCTGAATTGCAATTCTTCCGCTATTCCTGAATAAACCTTTTTTTGCTGGAAAAAAACAAAAAACAACCCCCCCAACTTTTGTATATATATATATATATATATATATATATATATATATATTTTTTTTTTTTTTTTTTTGCGGTATGCGGGCCTCTCACTGTTGTGGCCTCTCCCGTTGCGGAGCACAGGCTCCGGATGCGCAGGCCCAGCGGCCATGGCTCACGGGCCCAGCCGCTCCGCGGCATATGGGATCCTCCCAGACCGGGGCACGAACCCGCATCCCCTGCATCGGCAGGCGGACTCTCAACCACTGCGCCACCAGGGAGGCCCAATATATATTTTTATATCTATAAATTTTTTACATTTATTTTGCTTATTTGATTTGGCTGTGTTGGGTCTTCGTTGCTGGGCGAGGGCTTTCTCTAGTTGCAGTGATTGGGGCCTACTCTTCATTGTGGTGGTTTCTCTTGTTGCGGAGCATGGGCTCTCGGCACGCAGGCGTCAGTAGTTGTGGCATGAGGGCTCAGTAGTTGTGACTCACGGGCTCTAGAGCGTAGGCTCAGTAGTTGTGGTGCACGGGCTTAGTTGCTCCACAACATGTGGGATCTTCCCGGACCAGGGCTCGACCCCGTGTCCCCTGCCTTGGCAGGCGGATTCTTAACCAATGCGCAACCAGGGAAGCCCGCAAAAGTAGTATTTTTATAGTCAACACTGGCATTATTCTGCTGGAATGGGGTGCCCTAGAAAAATGTGTACGTCCACCAAAAGTCATAAAAAAATGTTCGTACCATTTCAGAATATCCTCAACTGGAAACAACTGAAATGTCCAACAGTATGTAGAGTTATAGTCTTACAAGGAATACACACAGAGACAAAGAACTGCGTGAAAACTAGGGTTACATTTTATAGACGTAATGTTGAGTGAAAGAAGTCAGAACCATACCCCTCCAGCCCCCCAAACCCAGTGCATGCCCTGTGATCCAATTTATGAGAAAGTAACAGGCAGAGAGGTTGGGAGGGGTATGTGTGTGATTACTCTGAGCTCTTGCATGGCAAGAGTCATGAGGAAGCCTTTTGTGGTCTGGTAATTTTCCATACCTTAGTTATTCAGGTTGCTTCATCAGTTATTCACGTTGGGGTACACTGTTAATGGTTTTGGGACTGTACACTCTTTGTACTTTATGCATATTATGCCTCATTGTTTAAAAGTTTAATGCCACTTGGTTATTGCTAAAGTGATGTTGATACTTTTTCTTCTGCTTTGTCCTGGGCTAGGAGGAAAAGTAAGTTCAAAGTAGTTACTGGGATATTTTTGTTGTCCTCAGATTTTTGGCTTCCCTTCAGTATCGGATATCTGACTACTTACTTATAGGCTGCTCACAACCATTACCCTAAGCTGACATTCCACTCTTAATACTGTGTCAAAGAGAGAAGCAAGTGTTCGTGCTCAAACCTTGCTCTGTTAAGAATCAGTATGAGTCAAGGAGGGGGGAGGGTATATGAAATTGAGAAGTTCTGATGAGGAAAGTAGTTCCATTAGGCTTAAGTCACTCAGAGGTGCCAAAGGGAGGACACTGGCAGGTAGTACACAAAGAAAAGCCGCCACATTCATTTCACCACTAAACTCTGAAGAATTTTTGGAGCATCCACACATAGCCAAAATCGTTTAGCTGACTAGTTCGGAACTTCACTAGATTAACCCGTCCAGACTAGGTGTTTGATGGCTTTCAGCTATCTGTTCCTCAAGGAAAGGGAAAACTCCCCTTTCTCATGCTGTGTGTGTGTGTGTGTGTGTGTGTGTGTGTGTGTGTGTGTGTGTTTCCTCTCTTCTCTTTTCCGGCTCTTTTATAAACCCTGTCTTTGTTTAATGACAACATGCTAATAACTGTTTCCCATTTTTATTAGTAACCATGTGAGCTAACTCATTCAAAATCTCTTTACGACTTGAAGTAAGTCAGAAAGAGGAAAACAAATATCGTATATTAACGCATATATGTGGAACCTAGAAAAATGGTTCAGATGAGCCGGTTTGCAGGGCAGAAAGAGAGCCACAGTCGTAGAGAACGAACATATGGACACCAACACGGGGAAAGTGGCAGAGGGGTTCGTGGTGGTGGGGTGAATTGGGAGATTGGGATTGACATTTATACACTAATATGTATAAAATTACTAATAAGAACGTGCCGTATAAAACATAAACAAAATTCAAAAATAATCTCTTTACTACTAATGTTGAAGTATGATTTTCATATTCACATCTGTATACACTATATTGGTAGCTTTGAAATGTATTCTTGGGTGGAGACTGCCACGGAAAGGGAAAGTTTAGGCCTTAAATTGTTGGAAGATAGGTCCTTCTTAGTCTTTAAATAGACAGTTTCCAGTTAGTGTGTGTTTAACAAACGCATCGTCATTCTCTCTGCGTCTAACGTCGTTGCTTCTCCAAAGGTCCTGTTTCCTCTTCCTCTTCTTCTTCTTCATTTCATTAGTTACTTTGTGGAGTTTTGCAGGCCTGCCTTTCAATCTTCTTTTCCTTTTGAAATCTTGGAGGTTGAACAAGGAAGCGATGCAAATCTCAGTGAAGTTTTCTCAGTTACCCGTGAGCATGGTGGCCAAGGCGAAGGGCTCTGGAGGCAAAGTGCCTGGGTCTGAGTGCTGGCTGTCACTGTCACGGGGGTGAGACGCTGAAAAGGTTAGCTCAGCTTTTCAGTGCCTCAGTGTTCTCATCTGCAACAAGGGGTGGTGATGTCCTACACTGTCTTCCAGAGTTGTTATGTGGACTTAGTAAGTTATTCCACAGTAAAGCACTGAGGAACAGTGCCGGTCACTCAGTAAAGGTCGAGAAAGCTGGTATTATCGTTATTATGAAGTCTTTTATTTCCCCTTCTAACTGTACCACTGCTGACTTTCAACGTTCCCCAGAACAAACTACGATTGTTTAAATGTTTAGCTGACCTCTTCTCCCTCATATTAGCGACCTGCCTGCGGAAGACTGGTTGGTTTGGATGGTGATCTAACCGGTGATCTAAAGGCAGTGGGGGACTGGATCCAACTTCATCAGATTCTTGGACCTTGGGCAGGCATGACGATTGTTTAGCTCATGGTAGACAATCTCTTGCACATGTTCCTCTAGCAAGAGCTTTTCACAGACAGTCAGACATACCTTAAGTATTATAAGAAATGTGCAAGTATGTACCAGTGGCCTGTCTTTTTGGTTGTTGCTGTTTGAAGAAATCAAAGGAAGAAAACAGAATTTACCTGGAAGTTGTAGATTTCCTCCTTCAGTTATGACGGAGTGTTTGTAGCAAGCTAGCATTCACCCTGAAGACGGCTAAGTCAAGTGTGGATTAGAGGAATTCTGTTGGAAGCCTTTGGAGAAGTGCAGCTAGGACCCACAGGATCAGCTCCAGAGAGAGAGAAGCTCACTGGCATGAACCTAATTCTCTACCTTTTCCCCTTAGGCCCAAAGGGCACTTGCACGAATCCCCGGCTCCCGCGGCTTCTGGGAGCGGAGGAGTCAGCAGGGGCGACCCCTGCACTCGGGGGCATAGCTGTGGATCCGAGGACTCTGCGGTCGGTGTGGGAGCCCAAAGGCCGACTGTGGGAGGCTCGGGGGTCCTCCGTTCGGGGCAGGCTCGGAACCCTAAAACCAGGGCCTCTCGGAAGCCGCAGTCTCCTTGCCTGCGAGATCTTGGGGCTTCAAGGTTCATTCTTCAGTTTCAAAAGCTGGCGACTTTTTCAAGGATAGCGGTGGCAGGACCTACGCATTTCAGGGCTGTGTCACCAAGCTGTCGCACCCGCCGTGTTTCCGTAGTGTAGCGGTTATCACGTTCGCCTCACACGCGAAAGGTCCCCGGTTCGAAACCGGGCGGAAACAAGCGTCCTGCCTTTCTGCGCTTTTTACCTTCGCATTCAAAAAACCAAAACGGGCGAAAGGCAGGGGGTGAGGCAGCGGGCGCAGCTGCCTTTTCCATCCCCAAGGTACAGGGCAGGAGTTCCGTTGCTGCCTGAGAGCCTGCGCAGCACTAGGAGGCAGCCCTCCTTTCTCCGCTCTGAGTCACTGCGGAGTCCAGGCCACAGCCAGCTGAGCCAAGTGCGCAAAGGACAAGGCTGACTTCGGGTCCTTTTTACATGCGGAAATCCCCTCACCTCCTAAGCGGGAGCCGAAATCTCTTGCACATGTTCGCGCGAGTTATGTCTCTGGACACCAAGGAGTTCGTCCCTGGCTTGGCTTCACACAACTTCATCCCCTCACACTTGGCTTTCCCCCACCTCGGCACACTCACGCAACAGTTTGCTTTGCGTGACGGAACAAAAGAGACCGAGCCCAACTGTGCACCGGGGACTCGAGCCAAAGACACGGAAATGAACAATGTCAGGCTCCACGAATTGAGCTGGTCGCGGAGGGGCAGGAGCCCGTACCGGTGCCGTTAACCAGGAGAGCCCCCAGAGCCAGGGCAGACAGCAGGAAGCGGACGGATCCGCCCATCACCTGCTGACATCCCAGTTGGCACCGGACTCAAGAGAAAACCGAGGTTCAGAAAGAGAGCATGACCTTGGCTCGGCAGCACACAGCGCTGAAGTTAGACCAGGACGGACCCTGTGTCCTGTCTCAGAGCCCAGAGCGCCGCCCAAGACTGGAGAGGTGAAGGGTGATGGGCAGCCGGGCAAGGGCTGGGAGCCTTGCACAGCTGCATTCAGCCCTGGGCTTCTGGGAAATCTCCGTTCCTGCTCTCCGGGTCTCTGAAGTGTAATCTTTACTTTTACGGTTTTCATCCGGAGACGCTAGGTCGGGGCTCCTCAATGGTTCCCTGGTGGTCTAGTGGCTAGGATTCGGCGCTTTCACCGCTGCGGCCCGGGTTCGATTCCCGGTCAGGGAAGCCTTTTTTTCCTTTTTTTCCCCCCCTTTCCCCCCCTCAGCGTCTCCACTGGCAGGAGTCTTCCTCTTCCCGCCCCGACCAGAGCTGTGTTTCACTTCAAGGTTCAGATGCAGAAGAGCTTCTGCACTGAGTCCACAAATAACGGGGAGTTCTGGCCTCAGGGTCCTTGACATCGCGCAGGCTGGAGGAGGTGAGATGCAATGAACAGCCTGGGCTGGCCAGCTCTCGCCTCGGCTCTTTTCTCCCTGCGTGTTACGAACCCGAAGACTTATTAACAGAGTTTTCATCCCAAGGGCATCGGGGACTCGAATTCCAAAAATTCATTAAAAACCAAAACCAAAGCCCTTTGAAACGTACAAAAAATTTGCAAGAGTCATAACATCGTATATTCTATACGTAAGTGCACAGTAAACATTTTCCCACGTTGGGTTTCTCACTCTCTCTCCGTATAGAAGAATGGCGACACCACTTGAGAGTTCCTTGCAGACATCTCCACTCAAGGGTGCTCCTTTCGTTTGGCGTGTCTCTCAAAGCCAACTTCTACGGGACTTGTCCTCCAAGACCAGGGGAAGCCTTTGTCCTCGTGAGGAGGCGCCCTTGCCCTTTCAGGACCCTGAAATCCGTTCTCTTCAGGCTGTAGAGAAGCTTCAGGAGGAGTTTTATTCAGCTCCCCCCGAAGTGCAGGCCAGGCACGTTCTGTGCTAGTAGGAATCCCCCCGGGCCGGCTGCCCTCCGGTCTCCTTCCGGTTGCCTTGGCGGGCAGTGGGGTCTTGGGTCAGCCCGAGCGCTGGAACCGCCTACCTCGGGAAAGGCCCTTCAGGGAAGTGCAGCTGCCCCTTGGCTGTTGCCTGGACCTGTGTGCCCTGCAGGATGCGTAAAGGGTTCTGACAGGACACAAAGGGGACGAATCCTTCCCTGTAGTGAGTGGGAGGATGAGAGGACCAGATGGGAAATGCGTCGAAGGGAGGGGGAGTATTCTCAAGTGCTTGTCAGAATTGTCTGCATGGGTGGCTGCCCTCTGATAATAGTGCTTAGTGTTGTCTTTTCCCGACCTTGACCCAGTCTCAGATCCAGTGTGATTAACTGCTCTAAACCTTCCGTTTTTCCGAGGCTTTGGAACTGGTACCATTTTCCTGCGAGAAAGGCGGCACATCCTGGGAATTAGTAAGTGTCTTCTCCACAGAGAGTCCAGGAGAGTCACGTGTCGCTGTCTCTGTGGCGCAATGGGTTAGCGCGTTCAGCTGTTAATCGAAAGGTTGGTGGTTCGAGCCCACCCAGGGACGGTGGGAGAGGTTTTAGAACCCATTCAGCGTTTTCCGTGTTGATTACCGTTCCCGGTGTTCCATGCTGATTATTACCTGGATATCTGCTCCCACAGAGTTTACCGACTGCTGCCAGTCTTGGGCCACACTCCCCTTCCCAGCTCTATTGTCTGTCGTCTCTATTGGACTCTATACTTGCCTAACTTAAGGCCTCCTGAAAAAGATCGAGGAATCCATGGTCTGGTGGGATAAAGTCTTTATTCTGCCAAGGCTATACACTTGGACAAGAAAGTCCTATTTTATGTGTGTCCAACTTTTCACCTGTGAACGTTAGTAATTGTTCTGGGAATGAGGTTATCAGTGAGCTCATCATCATAATTCTCCTCTGCATCATATTTGATAAGGGCATTTCTTCCATGGTTGTGTATTGTTTGGTTTCATGGTTTCACGATGACGAATATGCTGCAGCCATCACTAGTGGACGCACACCTCTGACCACTCGTGCAGGCGTCTCCATAGCGCAGAGAACTGGAAGTGCAAGCGCCACCTTTAGTGTTGCTATGCTTCTAATGTCGGTAAATCCTTCAAATTTTCCTTCCACAGAAGTGGGACGGAATCCTATTCCATTTTATTTTCCAGTCTTTCAATGTCCCTTTCTTCATTTACTTGCCAACACAGCAACCTTTCTGTACATCTCTCTATGATAGTCTAACTAATAAAGGGAGCAGTGCCCTCCCGACATAACTAAGGGGAAGGACAGCAGAGGGACGCTGTGGGCATTACACAGAGATATTCCATTGCATATGTTTGAAAGCTAAACATTCAATATTTTTAAAGTCCTCCAATAACTGTCATTGTTTTCTCTGCTGACCTAAGTCAACAGGGTCCAGAGAAGACTGCCCAGAATGACCTCTTTGATAACGTCCTGCCAAGCAACTTATCCAAAGAGAAGAATCTCGCTGATCCCAGAGGTTTTTTCCTTCTCCCCTTTTCTCTTTCATTTATAAAGTTTGGTTATACTTTTAATTTGATGACAACAATCTAATGCCTGTCCTTCCTCCTATAAAGTGGGGAATTAGCATGGGAATAAGTGTTTCTATGTTATTCCTTGACAGTTTTTTGTTTGTTTGTTATTTGGCTGTGACTATAAAAATTAGCCCATCTAAGACACACCGTGGGAGCCAACAGAATCCTGGCCCCCCCGCCCCACAGGTTCCTGCTTCAGACCTGGACCCTTAGAGTTATTAGCTCATGTTTGCTCTGTTCTGTTAAATCTCATGTGCAGAAATTGAGCATTTTGGCTTTTTCATATTGTGTGGTTACTGGACAAGGATTTTCTCTCTCTCTCTCTCTCCCTCTCATTTGTGCATCACTAATTTCTCCTCTCAGTGTGGGATTGTGGTTTTAATTTTAGGAAGTGAACTTCTGGGGATAATCCCTGTTGGGTGGCGGTTGACAGGGATCTATTCCCTGTTAGGTAGAAGATGACAGCTACTCCGGACCATGAGTCTTTTTTCTCTGATGCTTGTCCTGAGGATTCTGCTATTTCCTGGTCTGTGACACCGCAGCAGTGAGAAGCTGTCCAGCTCTTGTCTTTCCGCTATTTGGTGAAAAACCACGTGGGCCCAGTCAATCCTTGTCATTAAGTGCAAAAGTGTAGTAGCTACAATAAGGATGATCTTAACATGCAATGGTTCCCTCATAAGGAACTCAACATTAATAAGGGGTTATTACAGGGAGAATATTGAATTTTTAGCATGGAATAGGCAGCTTTCCTTCATTGGTATACTCAAGTTTCTAAATAACTGAAAAATTGCAAACAAATGTCCTCTAGGGACTGCTTAAATCAGACTACAGAAAGCAGAGGAAAGGCCTTTATATCATTAGAAACAAGCAGCAAAGTCAGCAACGTGAGCACTTGTGACAGCCCTACAAGTCAAGATTTAAACCTTCCAGAACTGTAAGTCAGTTCGGTCCTTAATACAGATGGATGAGGAGCAATGCCTTCACGCACAGATACATACCCTGGAGACTCAATAGCATATCACAGAAGTACTCCGATTTTCATTAATGAGCTTCCTTCAAGGACCTAATGTGGCTCACGTATTTCATTTTCTTTCCCTCACTGTCAATTGCTGGTAACACATGTCGTTGCCTCTGCTTTCACCTTAAATAATGCCCACTAGTTTGATGAATTTTTTTCCCTTTAAATATATTTTCTCAGAAACAAAACAATATACTTTCTCTTCCTTGGGAGAGAATAGACAAATTAGGCCTCTAAAAATTTAAATTAATTAAAAACTAATCCCCCAATTAATTTCGGGAAAGTAATAATCACTTATATAAATTCAAAATAAGAAACTTAAGAATTTCTGGGAAAAATGCCTTACGACTTATGCTTTCAATGTGGTATTATATATTATTTATATAAGGAAACATTTTGTTATTGAATTGGTGACAAGGAACAATAACAGATTTAGCTGTAGATTAAATTAATGGTCTTGATTACTTGGAACAACAGTGAGAAATGAAATGAAATTGATTACAAAGATGACCCTTAATACTTTTAAGCAATTTAAATAATTTATACATTTTATATATAATGACATTTAAAATGTTTATGTCTTGTGGTGTGTTTTTATCGAGGTTACTCAGAAGACTTACGCTGGTTTAATAATTTCGGTCTAAAAATGACTATATGTATTTTTTCAGATTATCTTATAATGTAGAAAATAATGGTGGTATAGTATTCTGGTATGTAAGTCTTGGCTTTATTTTGGCTTGAACATCTGAGTTAAGTTGGACTTCCTCAATTTCCTATACTGGTTGTACCGGTTAAATAAGCAAACACATCCAGTAAGATTTCAACGTCTAAACATTTAAATTTATGTGTTGAAGTGTATTAAATATACTAGTCAAGTACATCAAATATACTAATATCTTTAAAGAGGAATGAATACTTGTAGTTCTAGAAACCAGACGACTCCATTATTCCACTTACGATTTTTGGTAAATATTTTTAGGTGTCATCTAATATGTGGATTCATATATACCAATATATGATTCCAACATTCTCATGTTCCAACACGTGTCAGCTTGAATTACAAGTTCAAGATCCAGAGTTAACTTTCATCCTTTGACTAACATTAAATCGATTGAATTAACGAATCATCTTTGGTTGCCTGCAAATTCTCTCTGTCTTTGTCCTTCCCGTTTGCCCTAATCGCCTGATAGGTTGGCTGACAACAGGGCTTTCGTTGGGGAATGCTGTAGTTTTCTGGGTTCACATATATTTCTATATTTTGTAGGTTTGTGGCTGGTGCTGTGGCTATTCTTATGTGTTCCCTTGACAAAAGTGCAGTAGAGTGGCTTGTGTTTTCACTGCTCTGACACGTCAGAATCATCACCTTAATGCTGCGCACTGCACAGCTTCTGAAACCTTCTCAAAGCGCCTCCGTGCTTCTTGTTACACGTTCATTTTTTGCATGGCACTTGCTTTTTATCACAGCAAGCACCAAAATCCAGCTTTGCAAAGAAATGATGTCATTGAAAAGAATGTAGAATAATCTAATGTTGGCAGATTTTACTATGTAAATTACACCTCAATAAAGCTTACTTTTAAGAAAAAAGGACAAACAAAACCAAATGTTGACAGGATGGAGAGCACTGGAAATTCTTATTCATTTCTGGAAAGGGTATTAAAAAAGTTCACCAGGTTGGAAAAACGTTTGGCAGCATCCACTGAGGGTCATACATACACAGTTATATGCTGTGGCCCAGAAACCGTGCTTTTAGCTGTGCTATACCTGTGACCTGTGCTCTCCAATATGATAGGTACAAGCCACATGTAGCCACTGACCACTTGAAAGTTGCTAGGGCCACGGGTTGTAATGATAATACTTTGGTGTAGTAGGTCTCTTAAAACATTCAAGTAGATTAAACTAGAAAATTCAAAACTCCTTGTGACAGGTTTGAAAACTAATAAAGGGAAACGTCACTAAAATGAAGTCGGGAGACCAGAAGTGGGAGCTCTCATGGGGTACCACTCAAGTTCAAAGACAGGAAGTATCGTCCATTACAGACCCAAACAGAAGCAGCATCAATAGGAAAGGATCATCGATTACAGGCCCCAACAGAAAAACATGTACGTTGCATCTCCTGCAAGAAATCAGCAACTTGGCACTGAGAGACCGTCATCACCCTGAGCTTTCACTTTTCTCCAATGGACTTGGGTTCAAAACAAGCTCCCTCAGCTTCCTCCTCTTTCTCTGTAAAGCAAGTTTCCTTCCTGTCCTTTGTTTGTGGGACTTGCCTACGGCTTTTGCTATAGTTTGCTTGTCCTGAATTGCAATTCTTCCGCTATTCCTGAATAAACCCTTTTTTGCTGGAAAAAAACAAAAAACAACCCCCCCAACTTTTATATATATATATATATATATATATATATATTTTTTTTATTTTATTTTATTTTATTTTTTTTTTTTTTGCGGTATGCGGGCCTCTCACTGTTGTGGCCTCTCCCGTTGCGGAGCACAGGCTCCGGATGCGCAGGCCCAGCGGCCATGGCTCACGGGCCCAGCCGCTCCGCGGCATATGGGATCCTCCCAGACCGGGGCACGAACCCGTATCCCCTGCATCGGCAGGCGGACTCTCAACCACTGCGCCACCAGGGAGGCCCTATATATTTTTATATCTATAAATTTTTTACATTTATTTTGCTTATTTGATTTGGCTGTGTTGGGTCTTCGTTGCTGGGCGAGGGCTTTCTCTAGTTGCAGTGATTGGGGCCTACTCTTCATTGTGGTGGTTTCTCTTGTTGCGGAGCATGGGCTCTCGGCACGCAGGCGTCAGTAGTTGTGGCATGAGGGCTCAGTAGTTGTGACTCACGGGCTCTAGAGCGTAGGCTCAGTAGTTGTGGTGCACGGGCTTAGTTGCTCCACAACATGTGGGATCTTCCCGGACCAGGGCTCGACCCCGTGTCCCCTGCCTTGGCAGGCGGATTCTTAACCAATGCGCAACCAGGGAAGCCCGCAAAAGTAGTATTTTTATAGTCAACACTGGCATTATTCTGCTGGAATGGGGTGCCCTAGAAAAATGTGTACGTCCACCAAAAGTCATAAAAAAATGTTCGTACCATTTCAGAATATCCTCAACTGGAAACAACTGAAATGTCCAACAGTATGTAGAGTTATAGTCTTACAAGGAATACACACAGAGACAAAGAACTGCGTGAAAACTAGGGTTACATTTTATAGACGTAATGTTGAGTGAAAGAAGTCAGAACCATACCCCTCCAGCCCCCCAAACCCAGTGCATGCCCTGTGATCCAATTTATGAGAAAGTAACAGGCAGAGAGGTTGGGAGGGGTATGTGTGTGATTACTCTGAGCTCTTGCATGGCAAGAGTCATGAGGAAGCCTTTTGTGGTCTGGTAATTTTCCATACCTTAGTTATTCAGGTTGCTTCATCAGTTATTCACGTTGGGGTACACTGTTAATGGTTTTGGGACTGTACACTCTTTGTACTTTATGCATATTATGCCTCATTGTTTAAAAGTTTAATGCCACTTGGTTATTGCTAAAGTGATGTTGATACTTTTTCTTCTGCTTTGTCCTGGGCTAGGAGGAAAAGTAAGTTCAAAGTAGTTACTGGGATATTTTTGTTGTCCTCAGATTTTTGGCTTCCCTTCAGTATCGGATATCTGACTACTTACTTATAGGCTGCTCACAACCATTACCCTAAGCTGACATTCCACTCTTAATACTGTGTCAAAGAGAGAAGCAAGTGTTCGTGCTCAAACCTTGCTCTGTTAAGAATCAGTATGAGTCAAGGAGGGGGGAGGGTATATGAAATTGAGAAGTTCTGATGAGGAAAGTAGTTCCATTAGGCTTAAGTCACTCAGAGGTGCCAAAGGGAGGACACTGGCAGGTAGTACACAAAGAAAAGCCGCCACATTCATTTCACCACTAAACTCTGAAGAATTTTTGGAGCATCCACACATAGCCAAAATCGTTTAGCTGACTAGTTCGGAACTTCACTAGATTAACCCGTCCAGACTAGGTGTTTGATGGCTTTCAGCTATCTGTTCCTCAAGGAAAGGGAAAACTCCCCTTTCTCATGCTGTGTGTGTGTGTGTGTGTGTGTGTGTGTGTGTGTGTGTGTTTCCTCTCTTCTCTTTTCCGGCTCTTTTATAAACCCTGTCTTTGTTTAATGACAACATGCTAATAACTGTTTCCCATTTTTATTAGTAACCATGTGAGCTAACTCATTCAAAATCTCTTTACGACTTGAAGTAAGTCAGAAAGAGGAAAACAAATATCGTATATTAACGCATATATGTGGAACCTAGAAAAATGGTTCAGATGAGCCGGTTTGCAGGGCAGAAAGAGAGCCACAGTCGTAGAGAACGAACATATGGACACCAACACGGGGAAAGTGGCAGAGGGGTTCGTGGTGGTGGGGTGAATTGGGAGATTGGGATTGACATTTATACACTAATATGTATAAAATTACTAATAAGAACGTGCCGTATAAAACATAAACAAAATTCAAAAATAATCTCTTTACTACTAATGTTGAAGTATGATTTTCATATTCACATCTGTATACACTATATTGGTAGCTTTGAAATGTATTCTTGGGTGGAGACTGCCACGGAAAGGGAAAGTTTAGGCCTTAAATTGTTGGAAGATAGGTCCTTCTTAGTCTTTAAATAGACAGTTTCCAGTTAGTGTGTGTTTAACAAACGCATCGTCATTCTCTCTGCGTCT
The DNA here is from genome assembly GCF_964341445.2 of Mesoplodon mirus. Classification (NCBI taxonomy): domain Eukaryota; kingdom Metazoa; phylum Chordata; class Mammalia; order Artiodactyla; family Ziphiidae; genus Mesoplodon; species Mesoplodon mirus. The sequence continues at coordinate 12,551 of NW_028294337.1, read as the reverse complement.
AACGTCGTTGCTTCTCCAAAGGTCCTGTTTCCTCTTCCTCTTCTTCTTCTTCATTTCATTAGTTACTTTGTGGAGTTTTGCAGGCCTGCCTTTCAATCTTCTTTTCCTTTTGAAATCTTGGAGGTTGAACAAGGAAGCGATGCAAATCTCAGTGAAGTTTTCTCAGTTACCCGTGAGCATGGTGGCCAAGGCGAAGGGCTCTGGAGGCAAAGTGCCTGGGTCTGAGTGCTGGCTGTCACTGTCACGGGGGTGAGACGCTGAAAAGGTTAGCTCAGCTTTTCAGTGCCTCAGTGTTCTCATCTGCAACAAGGGGTGGTGATGTCCTACACTGTCTTCCAGAGTTGTTATGTGGACTTAGTAAGTTATTCCACAGTAAAGCACTGAGGAACAGTGCCGGTCACTCAGTAAAGGTCGAGAAAGCTGGTATTATCGTTATTATGAAGTCTTTTATTTCCCCTTCTAACTGTACCACTGCTGACTTTCAACGTTCCCCAGAACAAACTACGATTGTTTAAATGTTTAGCTGACCTCTTCTCCCTCATATTAGCGACCTGCCTGCGGAAGACTGGTTGGTTTGGATGGTGATCTAACCGGTGATCTAAAGGCAGTGGGGGACTGGATCCAACTTCATCAGATTCTTGGACCTTGGGCAGGCATGACGATTGTTTAGCTCATGGTAGACAATCTCTTGCACATGTTCCTCTAGCAAGAGCTTTTCACAGACAGTCAGACATACCTTAAGTATTATAAGAAATGTGCAAGTATGTACCAGTGGCCTGTCTTTTTGGTTGTTGCTGTTTGAAGAAATCAAAGGAAGAAAACAGAATTTACCTGGAAGTTGTAGATTTCCTCCTTCAGTTATGACGGAGTGTTTGTAGCAAGCTAGCATTCACCCTGAAGACGGCTAAGTCAAGTGTGGATTAGAGGAATTCTGTTGGAAGCCTTTGGAGAAGTGCAGCTAGGACCCACAGGATCAGCTCCAGAGAGAGAGAAGCTCACTGGCATGAACCTAATTCTCTACCTTTTCCCCTTAGGCCCAAAGGGCACTTGCACGAATCCCCGGCTCCCGCGGCTTCTGGGAGCGGAGGAGTCAGCAGGGGCGACCCCTGCACTCGGGGGCATAGCTGTGGATCCGAGGACTCTGCGGTCGGTGTGGGAGCCCAAAGGCCGACTGTGGGAGGCTCGGGGGTCCTCCGTTCGGGGCAGGCTCGGAACCCTAAAACCAGGGCCTCTCGGAAGCCGCAGTCTCCTTGCCTGCGAGATCTTGGGGCTTCAAGGTTCATTCTTCAGTTTCAAAAGCTGGCGACTTTTTCAAGGATAGCGGTGGCAGGACCTACGCATTTCAGGGCTGTGTCACCAAGCTGTCGCACCCGCCGTGTTTCCGTAGTGTAGCGGTTATCACGTTCGCCTCACACGCGAAAGGTCCCCGGTTCAAAACCGGGCGGAAACAAGCGTCCTGCCTTTCTGCGCTTTTTACCTTCGCATTCAAAAAACCAAAACGGGCGAAAGGCAGGGGGTGAGGCAGCGGGCGCAGCTGCCTTTTCCATCCCCAAGGTACAGGGCAGGAGTTCCGTTGCTGCCTGAGAGCCTGCGCAGCACTAGGAGGCAGCCCTCCTTTCTCCGCTCTGAGTCACTGCGGAGTCCAGGCCACAGCCAGCTGAGCCAAGTGCGCAAAGGACAAGGCTGACTTCGGGTCCTTTTTACATGCGGAAATCCCCTCACCTCCTAAGCGGGAGCCGAAATCTCTTGCACATGTTCGCGCGAGTTATGTCTCTGGACACCAAGGAGTTCGTCCCTGGCTTGGCTTCACACAACTTCATCCCCTCACACTTGGCTTTCCCCCACCTCGGCACACTCACGCAACAGTTTGCTTTGCGTGACGGAACAAAAGAGACCGAGCCCAACTGTGCACCGGGGACTCGAGCCAAAGACACGGAAATGAACAATGTCAGGCTCCACGAATTGAGCTGGTCGCGGAGGGGCAGGAGCCCGTACCGGTGCCGTTAACCAGGAGAGCCCCCAGAGCCAGGGCAGACAGCAGGAAGCGGACGGATCCGCCCATCACCTGCTGACATCCCAGTTGGCACCGGACTCAAGAGAAAACCGAGGTTCAGAAAGAGAGCATGACCTTGGCTCGGCAGCACACAGCGCTGAAGTTAGACCAGGACGGACCCTGTGTCCTGTCTCAGAGCCCAGAGCGCCGCCCAAGACTGGAGAGGTGAAGGGTGATGGGCAGCCGGGCAAGGGCTGGGAGCCTTGCACAGCTGCATTCAGCCCTGGGCTTCTGGGAAATCTCCGTTCCTGCTCTCCGGGTCTCTGAAGTGTAATCTTTACTTTTACGGTTTTCATCCGGAGACGGCTAGGTCGGGCTCCTCAATGGTTCCCTGGTGGTCTAGTGGCTAGGATTCGGCGCTTTCACCGCTGCGGCCCGGGTTCGATTCCCGGTCAGGGAAGCCTTTTTTTCCTTTTTTTCCCCCCCTTTCCCCCCCTCAGCGTCTCCACTGGCAGGAGTCTTCCTCTTCCCGCCCCGACCAGAGCTGTGTTTCACTTCAAGGTTCAGATGCAGAAGAGCTTCTGCACTGAGTCCACAAATAACGGGGAGTTCTGGCCTCAGGGTCCTTGACATCGCGCAGGCTGGAGGAGGTGAGATGCAATGAACAGCCTGGGCTGGCCAGCTCTCGCCTCGGCTCTTTTCTCCCTGCGTGTTACGAACCCGAAGACTTATTAACAGAGTTTTCATCCCAAGGGCATCGGGGACTCGAATTCCAAAAATTCATTAAAAACCAAAACCAAAGCCCTTTGAAACGTACAAAAAATTTGCAAGAGTCATAACATCGTATATTCTATACGTAAGTGCACAGTAAACATTTTCCCACGTTGGGTTTCTCACTCTCTCTCCGTATAGAAGAATGGCGACACCACTTGAGAGTTCCTTGCAGACATCTCCACTCAAGGGTGCTCCTTTCGTTTGGCGTGTCTCTCAAAGCCAACTTCTACGGGACTTGTCCTCCAAGACCAGGGGAAGCCTTTGTCCTCGTGAGGAGGCGCCCTTGCCCTTTCAGGACCCTGAAATCCGTTCTCTTCAGGCTGTAGAGAAGCTTCAGGAGGAGTTTTATTCAGCTCCCCCCGAAGTGCAGGCCAGGCACGTTCTGTGCTAGTAGGAATCCCCCCGGGCCGGCTGCCCTCCGGTCTCCTTCCGGTTGCCTTGGCGGGCAGTGGGGTCTTGGGTCAGCCCGAGCGCTGGAACCGCCTACCTCGGGAAAGGCCCTTCAGGGAAGTGCAGCTGCCCCTTGGCTGTTGCCTGGACCTGTGTGCCCTGCAGGATGCGTAAAGGGTTCTGACAGGACACAAAGGGGACGAATCCTTCCCTGTAGTGAGTGGGAGGATGAGAGGACCAGATGGGAAATGCGTCGAAGGGAGGGGGAGTATTCTCAAGTGCTTGTCAGAATTGTCTGCATGGGTGGCTGCCCTCTGATAATAGTGCTTAGTGTTGTCTTTTCCCGACCTTGACCCAGTCTCAGATCCAGTGTGATTAACTGCTCTAAACCTTCCGTTTTTCCGAGGCTTTGGAACTGGTACCATTTTCCTGCGAGAAAGGCGGCACATCCTGGGAATTAGTAAGTGTCTTCTCCACAGAGAGTCCAGGAGAGTCACGTGTCGCTGTCTCTGTGGCGCAATGGGTTAGCGCGTTCAGCTGTTAATCGAAAGGTTGGTGGTTCGAGCCCACCCAGGGACGGTGGGAGAGGTTTTAGAACCCATTCAGCGTTTTCCGTGTTGATTACCGTTCCCGGTGTTCCATGCTGATTATTACCTGGATATCTGCTCCCACAGAGTTTACCGACTGCTGCCAGTCTTGGGCCACACTCCCCTTCCCAGCTCTATTGTCTGTCGTCTCTATTGGACTCTATACTTGCCTAACTTAAGGCCTCCTGAAAAAGATCGAGGAATCCATGGTCTGGTGGGATAAAGTCTTTATTCTGCCAAGGCTATACACTTGGACAAGAAAGTCCTATTTTATGTGTGTCCAACTTTTCACCTGTGAACGTTAGTAATTGTTCTGGGAATGAGGTTATCAGTGAGCTCATCATCATAATTCTCCTCTGCATCATATTTGATAAGGGCATTTCTTCCATGGTTGTGTATTGTTTGGTTTCATGGTTTCACGATGACGAATATGCTGCAGCCATCACTAGTGGACGCACACCTCTGACCACTCGTGCAGGCGTCTCCATAGCGCAGAGAACTGGAAGTGCAAGCGCCACCTTTAGTGTTGCTATGCTTCTAATGTCGGTAAATCCTTCAAATTTTCCTTCCACAGAAGTGGGACGGAATCCTATTCCATTTTATTTTCCAGTCTTTCAATGTCCCTTTCTTCATTTACTTGCCAACACAGCAACCTTTCTGTACATCTCTCTATGATAGTCTAACTAATAAAGGGAGCAGTGCCCTCCCGACATAACTAAGGGGAAGGACAGCAGAGGGACGCTGTGGGCATTACACAGAGATATTCCATTGCATATGTTTGAAAGCTAAACATTCAATATTTTTAAAGTCCTCCAATAACTGTCATTGTTTTCTCTGCTGACCTAAGTCAACAGGGTCCAGAGAAGACTGCCCAGAATGACCTCTTTGATAACGTCCTGCCAAGCAACTTATCCAAAGAGAAGAATCTCGCTGATCCCAGAGGTTTTTTCCTTCTCCCCTTTTCTCTTTCATTTATAAAGTTTGGTTATACTTTTAATTTGATGACAACAATCTAATGCCTGTCCTTCCTCCTATAAAGTGGGGAATTAGCATGGGAATAAGTGTTTCTATGTTATTCCTTGACAGTTTTTTGTTTGTTTGTTATTTGGCTGTGACTATAAAAATTAGCCCATCTAAGACACACCGTGGGAGCCAACAGAATCCTGGCCCCCCCGCCCCACAGGTTCCTGCTTCAGACCTGGACCCTTAGAGTTATTAGCTCATGTTTGCTCTGTTCTGTTAAATCTCATGTGCAGAAATTGAGCATTTTGGCTTTTTCATATTGTGTGGTTACTGGACAAGGATTTTCTCTCTCTCTCTCTCTCCCTCTCATTTGTGCATCACTAATTTCTCCTCTCAGTGTGGGATTGTGGTTTTAATTTTAGGAAGTGAACTTCTGGGGATAATCCCTGTTGGGTGGCGGTTGACAGGGATCTATTCCCTGTTAGGTAGAAGATGACAGCTACTCCGGACCATGAGTCTTTTTTCTCTGATGCTTGTCCTGAGGATTCTGCTATTTCCTGGTCTGTGACACCGCAGCAGTGAGAAGCTGTCCAGCTCTTGTCTTTCCGCTATTTGGTGAAAAACCACGTGGGCCCAGTCAATCCTTGTCATTAAGTGCAAAAGTGTAGTAGCTACAATAAGGATGATCTTAACATGCAATGGTTCCCTCATAAGGAACTCAACATTAATAAGGGGTTATTACAGGGAGAATATTGAATTTTTAGCATGGAATAGGCAGCTTTCCTTCATTGGTATACTCAAGTTTCTAAATAACTGAAAAATTGCAAACAAATGTCCTCTAGGGACTGCTTAAATCAGACTACAGAAAGCAGAGGAAAGGCCTTTATATCATTAGAAACAAGCAGCAAAGTCAGCAACGTGAGCACTTGTGACAGCCCTACAAGTCAAGATTTAAACCTTCCAGAACTGTAAGTCAGTTCGGTCCTTAATACAGATGGATGAGGAGCAATGCCTTCACGCACAGATACATACCCTGGAGACTCAATAGCATATCACAGAAGTACTCCGATTTTCATTAATGAGCTTCCTTCAAGGACCTAATGTGGCTCACGTATTTCATTTTCTTTCCCTCACTGTCAATTGCTGGTAACACATGTCGTTGCCTCTGCTTTCACCTTAAATAATGCCCACTAGTTTGATGAATTTTTTTCCCTTTAAATATATTTTCTCAGAAACAAAACAATATACTTTCTCTTCCTTGGGAGAGAATAGACAAATTAGGCCTCTAAAAATTTAAATTAATTAAAAACTAATCCCCCAATTAATTTCGGGAAAGTAATAATCACTTATATAAATTCAAAATAAGAAACTTAAGAATTTCTGGGAAAAATGCCTTACGACTTATGCTTTCAATGTGGTATTATATATTATTTATATAAGGAAACATTTTGTTATTGAATTGGTGACAAGGAACAATAACAGATTTAGCTGTAGATTAAATTAATGGTCTTGATTACTTGGAACAACAGTGAGAAATGAAATGAAATTGATTACAAAGATGACCCTTAATACTTTTAAGCAATTTAAATAATTTATACATTTTATATATAATGACATTTAAAATGTTTATGTCTTGTGGTGTGTTTTTATCGAGGTTACTCAGAAGACTTACGCTGGTTTAATAATTTCGGTCTAAAAATGACTATATGTATTTTTTCAGATTATCTTATAATGTAGAAAATAATGGTGGTATAGTATTCTGGTATGTAAGTCTTGGCTTTATTTTGGCTTGAACATCTGAGTTAAGTTGGACTTCCTCAATTTCCTATACTGGTTGTACCGGTTAAATAAGCAAACACATCCAGTAAGATTTCAACGTCTAAACATTTAAATTTATGTGTTGAAGTGTATTAAATATACTAGTCAAGTACATCAAATATACTAATATCTTTAAAGAGGAATGAATACTTGTAGTTCTAGAAACCAGACGACTCCATTATTCCACTTACGATTTTTGGTAAATATTTTTAGGTGTCATCTAATATGTGGATTCATATATACCAATATATGATTCCAACATTCTCATGTTCCAACACGTGTCAGCTTGAATTACAAGTTCAAGATCCAGAGTTAACTTTCATCCTTTGACTAACATTAAATCGATTGAATTAACGAATCATCTTTGGTTGCCTGCAAATTCTCTCTGTCTTTGTCCTTCCCGTTTGCCCTAATCGCCTGATAGGTTGGCTGACAACAGGGCTTTCGTTGGGGAATGCTGTAGTTTTCTGGGTTCACATATATTTCTATATTTTGTAGGTTTGTGGCTGGTGCTGTGGCTATTCTTATGTGTTCCCTTGACAAAAGTGCAGTAGAGTGGCTTGTGTTTTCACTGTTCTGACACGTCAGAATCATCACCTTAATGCTGCGCACTGCACAGCTTCTGAAACCTTCTCAAAGCGCCTCCGTGCTTCTTGTTACACGTTCATTTTTTGCATGGCACTTGCTTTTTATCACAGCAAGCACCAAAATCCAGCTTTGCAAAGAAATGATGTCATTGAAAAGAATGTAGAATAATCTAATGTTGGCAGATTTTACTATGTAAATTACACCTCAATAAAGCTTACTTTTAAGAAAAAAGGACAAACAAAACCAAATGTTGACAGGATGGAGAGCACTGGAAATTCTTATTCATTTCTGGAAAGGGTATTAAAAAAGTTCACCAGGTTGGAAAAACGTTTGGCAGCATCCACTGAGGGTCATACATACACAGTTATATGCTGTGGCCCAGAAACCGTGCTTTTAGCTGTGCTATACCTGTGACCTGTGCTCTCCAATATGATAGGTACAAGCCACATGTAGCCACTGACCACTTGAAAGTTGCTAGGGCCACGGGTTGTAATGATAATACTTTGGTGTAGTAGGTCTCTTAAAACATTCAAGTAGATTAAACTAGAAAATTCAAAACTCCTTGTGACAGGTTTGAAAACTAATAAAGGGAAACGTCACTAAAATGAAGTCGGGAGACCAGAAGTGGGAGCTCTCATGGGGTACCACTCAAGTTCAAAGACAGGAAGTATCGTCCATTACAGACCCAAACAGAAGCAGCATCAATAGGAAAGGATCATCGATTACAGGCCCCAACAGAAAAACATGTACGTTGCATCTCCTGCAAGAAATCAGCAACTTGGCACTGAGAGACCGTCATCACCCTGAGCTTTCACTTTTCTCCAATGGACTTGGGTTCAAAACAAGCTCCCTCAGCTTCCTCCTCTTTCTCTGTAAAGCAAGTTTCCTTCCTGTCCTTTGTTTGTGGGACTTGCCTACGGCTTTTGCTATAGTTTGCTTGTCCTGAATTGCAATTCTTCCGCTATTCCTGAATAAACCCTTTTTTGCTGGAAAAAAACAAAAAACAACCCCCCCAACTTTTATATATATATATATATATATATATATATTTTTTTTTATTTTATTTTATTTTATTTTTTTTTTTTTTGCGGTATGCGGGCCTCTCACTGTTGTGGCCTCTCCCGTTGCGGAGCACAGGCTCCGGATGCGCAGGCCCAGCGGCCATGGCTCACGGGCCCAGCCGCTCCGCGGCATATGGGATCCTCCCAGACCGGGGCACGAACCCGTATCCCCTGCATCGGCAGGCGGACTCTCAACCACTGCGCCACCAGGGAGGCCCTATATATTTTTATATCTATAAATTTTTTACATTTATTTTGCTTATTTGATTTGGCTGTGTTGGGTCTTCGTTGCTGGGCGAGGGCTTTCTCTAGTTGCAGTGATTGGGGCCTACTCTTCATTGTGGTGGTTTCTCTTGTTGCGGAGCATGGGCTCTCGGCACGCAGGCGTCAGTAGTTGTGGCATGAGGGCTCAGTAGTTGTGACTCACGGGCTCTAGAGCGTAGGCTCAGTAGTTGTGGTGCACGGGCTTAGTTGCTCCACAACATGTGGGATCTTCCCGGACCAGGGCTCGACCCCGTGTCCCCTGCCTTGGCAGGCGGATTCTTAACCAATGCGCAACCAGGGAAGCCCGCAAAAGTAGTATTTTTATAGTCAACACTGGCATTATTCTGCTGGAATGGGGTGCCCTAGAAAAATGTGTACGTCCACCAAAAGTCATAAAAAAATGTTCGTACCATTTCAGAATATCCTCAACTGGAAACAACTGAAATGTCCAACAGTATGTAGAGTTATAGTCTTACAAGGAATACACACAGAGACAAAGAACTGCGTGAAAACTAGGGTTACATTTTATAGACGTAATGTTGAGTGAAAGAAGTCAGAACCATACCCCTCCAGCCCCCCAAACCCAGTGCATGCCCTGTGATCCAATTTATGAGAAAGTAACAGGCAGAGAGGTTGGGAGGGGTATGTGTGTGATTACTCTGAGCTCTTGCATGGCAAGAGTCATGAGGAAGCCTTTTGTGGTCTGGTAATTTTCCATACCTTAGTTATTCAGGTTGCTTCATCAGTTATTCACGTTGGGGTACACTGTTAATGGTTTTGGGACTGTACACTCTTTGTACTTTATGCATATTATGCCTCATTGTTTAAAAGTTTAATGCCACTTGGTTATTGCTAAAGTGATGTTGATACTTTTTCTTCTGCTTTGTCCTGGGCTAGGAGGAAAAGTAAGTTCAAAGTAGTTACTGGGATATTTTTGTTGTCCTCAGATTTTTGGCTTCCCTTCAGTATCGGATATCTGACTACTTACTTATAGGCTGCTCACAACCATTACCCTAAGCTGACATTCCACTCTTAATACTGTGTCAAAGAGAGAAGCAAGTGTTCGTGCTCAAACCTTGCTCTGTTAAGAATCAGTATGAGTCAAGGAGGGGGGAGGGTATATGAAATTGAGAAGTTCTGATGAGGAAAGTAGTTCCATTAGGCTTAAGTCACTCAGAGGTGCCAAAGGGAGGACACTGGCAGGTAGTACACAAAGAAAAGCCGCCACATTCATTTCACCACTAAACTCTGAAGAATTTTTGGAGCATCCACACATAGCCAAAATCGTTTAGCTGACTAGTTCGGAACTTCACTAGATTAACCCGTCCAGACTAGGTGTTTGATGGCTTTCAGCTATCTGTTCCTCAAGGAAAGGGAAAACTCCCCTTTCTCATGCTGTGTGTGTGTGTGTGTGTGTGTGTGTGTGTGTGTGTGTGTGTGTTTCCTCTCTTCTCTTTTCCGGCTCTTTTATAAACCCTGTCTTTGTTTAATGACAACATGCTAATAACTGTTTCCCATTTTTATTAGTAACCATGTGAGCTAACTCATTCAAAATCTCTTTACGACTTGAAGTAAGTCAGAAAGAGGAAAACAAATATCGTATATTAACGCATATATGTGGAACCTAGAAAAATGGTTCAGATGAGCCGGTTTGCAGGGCAGAAAGAGAGCCACAGTCGTAGAGAACGAACATATGGACACCAACACGGGGAAAGTGGCAGAGGGGTTCGTGGTGGTGGGGTGAATTGGGAGATTGGGATTGACATTTATACACTAATATGTATAAAATTACTAATAAGAACGTGCCGTATAAAACATAAACAAAATTCAAAAATAATCTCTTTACTACTAATGTTGAAGTATGATTTTCATATTCACATCTGTATACACTATATTGGTAGCTTTGAAATGTATTCTTGGGTGGAGACTGCCACGGAAAGGGAAAGTTTAGGCCTTAAATTGTTGGAAGATAGGTCCTTCTTAGTCTTTAAATAGACAGTTTCCAGTTAGTGTGTGTTTAACAAACGCATCGTCATTCTCTCTGCGTCTAACGTCGTTGCTTCTCCAAAGGTCCTGTTTCCTCTTCCTCTTCTTCTTCTTCATTTCATTAGTTACTTTGTGGAGTTTTGCAGGCCTGCCTTTCAATCTTCTTTTCCTTTTGAAATCTTGGAGGTTGAACAAGGAAGCGATGCAAATCTCAGTGAAGTTTTCTCAGTTACCCGTGAGCATGGTGGCCAAGGCGAAGGGCTCTGGAGGCAAAGTGCCTGGGTCTGAGTGCTGGCTGTCACTGTCACGGGGGTGAGACGCTGAAAAGGTTAGCTCAGCTTTTCAGTGCCTCAGTGTTCTCATCTGCAACAAGGGGTGGTGATGTCCTACACTGTCTTCCAGAGTTGTTATGTGGACTTAGTAAGTTATTCCACAGTAAAGCACTGAGGAACAGTGCCGGTCACTCAGTAAAGGTCGAGAAAGCTGGTATTATCGTTATTATGAAGTCTTTTATTTCCCCTTCTAACTGTACCACTGCTGACTTTCAACGTTCCCCAGAACAAACTACGATTGTTTAAATGTTTAGCTGACCTCTTCTCCCTCATATTAGCGACCTGCCTGCGGAAGACTGGTTGGTTTGGATGGTGATCTAACCGGTGATCTAAAGGCAGTGGGGGACTGGATCCAACTTCATCAGATTCTTGGACCTTGGGCAGGCATGACGATTGTTTAGCTCATGGTAGACAATCTCTTGCACATGTTCCTCTAGCAAGAGCTTTTCACAGACAGTCAGACATACCTTAAGTATTATAAGAAATGTGCAAGTATGTACCAGTGGCCTGTCTTTTTGGTTGTTGCTGTTTGAAGAAATCAAAGGAAGAAAACAGAATTTACCTGGAAGTTGTAGATTTCCTCCTTCAGTTATGACGGAGTGTTTGTAGCAAGCTAGCATTCACCCTGAAGACGGCTAAGTCAAGTGTGGATTAGAGGAATTCTGTTGGAAGCCTTTGGAGAAGTGCAGCTAGGACCCACAGGATCAGCTCCAGAGAGAGAGAAGCTCACTGGCATGAACCTAATTCTCTACCTTTTCCCCTTAGGCCCAAAGGGCACTTGCACGAATCCCCGGCTCCCGCGGCTTCTGGGAGCGGAGGAGTCAGCAGGGGCGACCCCTGCACTCGGGGGCATAGCTGTGGATCCGAGGACTCTGCGGTCGGTGTGGGAGCCCAAAGGCCGACTGTGGGAGGCTCGGGGGTCCTCCGTTCGGGGCAGGCTCGGAACCCTAAAACCAGGGCCTCTCGGAAGCCGCAGTCTCCTTGCCTGCGAGATCTTGGGGCTTCAAGGTTCATTCTTCAGTTTCAAAAGCTGGCGACTTTTTCAAGGATAGCGGTGGCAGGACCTACGCATTTCAGGGCTGTGTCACCAAGCTGTCGCACCCGCCGTGTTTCCGTAGTGTAGCGGTTATCACGTTCGCCTCACACGCGAAAGGTCCCCGGTTCAAAACCGGGCGGAAACAAGCGTCCTGCCTTTCTGCGCTTTTTACCTTCGCATTCAAAAAACCAAAACGGGCGAAAGGCAGGGGGTGAGGCAGCGGGCGCAGCTGCCTTTTCCATCCCCAAGGTACAGGGCAGGAGTTCCGTTGCTGCCTGAGAGCCTGCGCAGCACTAGGAGGCAGCCCTCCTTTCTCCGCTCTGAGTCACTGCGGAGTCCAGGCCACAGCCAGCTGAGCCAAGTGCGCAAAGGACAAGGCTGACTTCGGGTCCTTTTTACATGCGGAAATCCCCTCACCTCCTAAGCGGGAGCCGAAATCTCTTGCACATGTTCGCGCGAGTTATGTCTCTGGACACCAAGGAGTTCGTCCCTGGCTTGGCTTCACACAACTTCATCCCCTCACACTTGGCTTTCCCCCACCTCGGCACACTCACGCAACAGTTTGCTTTGCGTGACGGAACAAAAGAGACCGAGCCCAACTGTGCACCGGGGACTCGAGCCAAAGACACGGAAATGAACAATGTCAGGCTCCACGAATTGAGCTGGTCGCGGAGGGGCAGGAGCCCGTACCGGTGCCGTTAACCAGGAGAGCCCCCAGAGCCAGGGCAGACAGCAGGAAGCGGACGGATCCGCCCATCA
>NW_028294338.1:0-52000 GCF_964341445.2 Mesoplodon mirus | reverse complement strand
TTCATGCACTACATGCTTAAGGTGTCCTGGCCAAACTCTGCACGAGTCCATTCATGGATGGAATCCCTAACCTTACTTTGGTCCTTGTGGAACAGTAGAGTGTTCCCTTTAGGGACATGGCGCGCCAGGAAAGCCTCCTGCACGGAGGAGAAGAGAAACGGTTTCTCCAGTCACACTGCCTTGCCCTTCGCCAAGCCGTTCTAACGGTGAAGAGAGCACGAGCAACCGCACTGGTTCTCAGCACACTTTGAGGCCGCCCTTTCAGCTCTCCCACTGGGAAGGTAATGCTCCTGGCTTTAGGGAACCAATATCAACATGGAACCCAGCACATGTGTCTGTAGTTTTGGACCACGAGAAAGAGACGCAACCAGCACCCTGGCGCTTCCCGGAGAAAATTTGGGCACCCAGGTGCTCCTGCATGGGCTGAAGGGCTTCGAGGATATAATTTCTGGGGATAGGCAACAGTGTCCGCGTGTCTTACAAAACCCCAGGTAGCGTTGAAAGGGCAAACTGTACGTTTGTCTGGCTGCCTCTGAAGTCGACCTTCTGCTCCCACAGAGACACGGCAGGTAAGGGTTCCCAGTAGGAACCGTAAACACAGTGTTTCCTCATCGCAGCAGTGGTTCAGCAGTGCGGACCGTCTGCATTCCACCTAGGAGCTGCTAGGCCGGAGTCCGGGAGGACTTTGGAACGCTTGGCCAAATAGGTGGGCAGTGAAGAGAGCAGAGTGTTGCCTTTCCTCCTTCATGCAGGGAACCAGTCCCAATTGCCTAAGGTATCTCTTTTTGGTGAGGTCGCCCAAGAAGACACATTGGGAACACAGTGTTTTTCCATGCGACGTGGTGAGCCCCCAGGAGTCCTAGGAGTCCTGAACAGCACACTCGCGTCAAGCCACTGCTTTGCCTGAGGCTTCTGGGCAAAGGCTGCCTGGCGCCAAGCATTGTGGATGCTCTCCCCGGACCTTGGTTCTTTGTACTTCGTGATCAGTGTGCGGTGCCCTGAACCTGCCAGAAGCCTAGCAGTGTTCAGGGGCAAACTGTCGGTTTGCAAGACTGCCTCTAAAGTCGAGTCACGGCTTGCCAGAAAGTGCCGACAGGTGAAGAACACTCAGAAGGGACACTGCGCACCTTGTTTCCTATTGCTCCTCAGCTTCCGCACTGAGAGCCCTGACGGTCCACGTACGAACTTTTACAGCTCTGCTCAGGGGCACTTTTGAATGTTTTGGTCAGGAAGTTTTCCGGCAAAGAGAACTGGCTGTTGCGGCTCACTCTGCATTCACAGAGATGAACCCGGGCACTTTTAGAGTGGACAGAGGCGCAGGGCCCCAAGAACACTTCCGCCACCCAGTGTTCTTCCAAGGCATATGCTGAGGCAGCAGCAGCCTCCAGAGGGGCATGCTAACTTTCATGCACTACATGCTTAAGGTGTCCTGGCCAAACTCTGCACGAGTCCATTCATGGATGGAATCCCTAACCTTACTTTGGTCCTTGTGGAACAGTAGAGTGTTCCCTTTAGGGACATGGGGCGCCAGGAAAGCCTCCTGCACGGAGGAGAAGAGAGAGGGTTTCTCCAGTCACACTGCCTTGCCCTTCGCCAAGCCGTTCTAACGGTGAAGAGAGCACGAGCAACCGCACTGGTTCTCAGCACACTTTGAGGCCGCCCTTTCAGCTCTCCCACTGGGAAAGTAATGCTCCTGGCTTTAGGGAACCAATATCAACATGGATCCCAGCACATGTGTCTGTAGTTTTGGACCACGAGAAAGAGACGCAACCAGCACCCTGGCGCTTCCCGGAGAAAATTTGGGCACCCAGGTGCTCCTGCATGGGCTGAAGGGCTTCGAGGATATAATTTCTGGGGATAGGCAACAGTGTCCGCGTGTCTTACAAAACCCCAGGTAGCGTTGAAAGGGCAAACTGTACGTTTGTCTGGCTGCCTCTGAAGTCGACCTTCTGCTCCCACAGAGACACGGCAGGTAAGGGTTCCCAGTAGGAACCGTAAACACAGTGTTTCCTCATCGCAGCAGTGGTTCAGCAGTGCGGACCGTCTGCATTCCACCTAGGAGCTGCTAGGCCGGAGTCCGGGAGGACTTTGGAACGCTTGGCCAAATAGGTGGGCAGCGAAGAGAGCAGAGTGTTGCCTTTCCTCCTTCATGCAGGGAACCAGTCCCAATTGCCTAAGGTATCTCTTTTTGGTGAGGTCGCCCAAGAAGACACATTGGGAACACAGTGTTTTTCCATGCGACGTGGTGAGCCCCCAGGAGTCCTAGGAGTCCTGAACAGCACACTCGCGTCAAGCCACTGCTTTGCCTGAGGCTTCTGGGCAAAGGCTGCCTGGCGCCAAGCATTGTGGATGCTCTCCCCGGACCTTGGTTCTTTGTACTTCGTGATCAGTGTGAGGTGCCCTGAACCTGCCAGAAGCCTAGCAGTGTTCAGGGGCAAACTGTCGGTTTGCAAGACTGCCTCTAAAGTCGAGTCACGGCTTGCCAGAAAGTGCCGACAGGTGAAGAACACTCAGAAGGGACACTGCGCACCTTGTTTCCTATTGCTCCTCAGCTTCCGCACTGAGAGCCCTGACGGTCCACGTACGAACTTTTCCAGCTCTGCTCAGGGGCACTTTTGAATGTTTTGGTCAGGAAGTTTTCCGGCAAAGAGAACTGGCTGTTGCGGCTCACTCTGCATTCACAGAGATGAACCCGGGCACTTTTATAGTGGACAGAGGCGCAGGGCCCCAAGAACACTTCCGCCACCCAGTGTTCTTCCAAGGCATATGCTGAGGCAGCAGCAGCCTCCAGAGGGGCATGCTAACTTTCATGCACTACATGCTTAAGGTGTCCTGGCCAAACTCTGCACGAGTCCATTCATGGACGGAATCCCTAACCTTACTTTGGTCCTTGTGGAACAGTAGAGTGTTCCCTTTAGGGACATGGGGCGCCAGGAAAGCCTCCTGCACGGAGGAGAAGAGAGAGGGTTTCTCCAGTCACACTGCCTTGCCCTTCGCCAAGCCGTTCTAACGGTGAAGAGAGCACGAGCAACCGCACTGGTTCTCAGCACACTTTGAGGCCGCCCTTTCAGCTCTCCCACTGGGAAAGTAATGCTCCTGGCTTTAGGGAACCAATATCAACATGGATCCCAGCACATGTGTCTGTAGTTTTGGACCACGAGAAAGAGACGCAACCAGCACCCTGGCGCTTCCCGGAGAAAATTTGGGCACCCAGGTGCTCCTGCATGGGCTGAAGGGCTTCGAGGATATAATTTCTGGGGATAGACAACAGTGTCCGCGTGTCTTACAGAACCCCAGGTAGCGTTGAAAGGGCAAACTGTACGTTTGTCTGGCTGCCTCTGAAGTCGACCTTCTGCTCCCACAGAGACACGGCAGGTAAGGGTTCCCAGTAGGAACCGTAAACACAGTGTTTCCTCATCGCAGCAGTGGTTCAGCAGTGCGGACCGTCTGCATTCCACCTAGGAGCTGCTAGGCCGGAGTCCGGGAGGACTTTGGAACGCTTGGCCAAATAGGTGGGCAGCGAAGAGAGCAGAGTGTTGCCTTTCCTCCTTCATGCAGGGAACCAGTCCCAATTGCCTAAGGTATCTCTTTTTGGTGAGGTCGCCCAAGAAGACACATTGGGAACACAGTGTTTTTCCATGCGACGTGGTGAGCCCCCAGGAGTCCTAGGAGTCCTGAACAGCACACTCGCGTCAAGCCACTGCTTTGCCTGAGGCTTCTGGGCAAAGGCTGCCTGGCGCCAAGCATTGTGGATGCTCTCCCCGGACCTTGATTCTTTGTACTTCGTGATCAGTGTGCGGTGCCCTGAACCTGCCAGAAGCCTAGCAGTGTTCAGGGGCAAACTGTGGGTTTGCAAGCCTGCCTCTAAAGTCGAGTCACGGCTTGCCAGAAAGTGCCGACAGGTGAAGAACACCCAGAAGGGACACTGCGCACCTTGTTTCCTATTGCTCCTCAGCCTCAGCACTGAGAGCCCTGACGATCCACGTACGAACTGTTACAGCTCTGCTCAGGGGCACTTTTGAATGTTTTGGTCAGGAAGTTATCCGGCAAAGAGAACAGGCTGTTGCGGCTCACTCTGCATTCACAGAGATGAACCGGGGCACTTTTAGAGTGGACAGAGGCGCAGGGCCCCAAGAACACTTCCGCCACCCAGTGTTCTTCCAAGGCATATGCTGAGGCAGCAGCAGCCTCCAGAGGGGCATGCTAACTTTCATGCACTACATGCTTAAGGTGTCCTGGCCAAACTCTGCACGAGTCCATTCATGGATGGAATCCCTAACCTTACTTTGGTCCTTGTGGAACAGTAGAGTGTTCCCTTTAGGGACATGGGGCGCCAGGAAAGCCTCCTGCACGGAGGAGAAGAGAGAGGGTTTCTCCAGTCACACTGCCTTGCCCTTCGCCAAGCCGTTCTAACGGTGAAGAGAGCACGAGCAACCGCACTGGTTCTCAGCACACTTTGAGGCCGCCCTTTCAGCTCTCCCACTGGGAAGGTAATGCTCCTGGCTTTAGGGAACCAATATCAACATGGAACCCAGCACATGTGTCTGTAGTTTTGGACCACGAGAAAGAGACGCAACCAGCACCCTGGCGCTTCCCGGAGAAAATTTGGGCACCCAGGTGCTCCTGCATGGGCTGAAGGGCTTCGAGGATTTAATTTCTGGGGATAGGCAACAGTGTGCGCCTGTCTTACAAAACCACAGGTAGCGTTTAAAGGGCAAACTGTACGTTTGTCTGGCTGCCTCTGAAGTCGACCTTCTGCTCCCACAGAGACACGGCAGGTAAGGGTTCCCAGTAGGAACCGTAAACACAGTGTTTCCTCATCGCAGCAGTGGTTCAGCAGTGCGGACCGTCTGCATTCCACCTAGGAGCTGCTAGGCCGAAGTCCGGGAGGACTTTGGAACGCTTGGCCAAATAGGTGGGCAGCGAAGAGAGCAGAGTGTTGCCTTTCCTCCTTCATGCAGGGAACCAGTCCCAATTGTCTAAGGTATCTCTTTTTGGTGAGGTCGCCCAAGAAGACACATTGGGTACACAGTGTTTTG
The DNA here is from genome assembly GCF_964341445.2 of Mesoplodon mirus. Lineage (NCBI taxonomy): Eukaryota > Metazoa > Chordata > Mammalia > Artiodactyla > Ziphiidae > Mesoplodon > Mesoplodon mirus. Next base: position 46,961 of record NW_028294338.1, on the reverse strand, counting down.
CCATGCGACGTGGTGAGCCCCCAGGAGTCCTAGGAGTCCTGAACAGCACACTCGCGTCAAGCCACTGCTTTGCCTGAGGCTTCTGGGCAAAGGCTGCCTGGCGTCAAGCATTGTGGATGCTCTCCCCGGGCCTTGGTTGTTTGTACTTCGTGATCAGTGTGCGGTGCCCTGAACCTGCCAGAAGCCTAGCAGTGTTCAGGGGCAAACTGTGGGTTTGCAAGACTGCCTCTAAAGTCTAGTCACGGCTTGCCAGAAAGTGCCGACAGGTGAAGAACACCCAGAAGGGACACAGCGCACCTTGTTTCCTATTGCTCCTCAGCTTCAGCACTGAGAGCCCTGACGGTCCACGTACGAAATTTTACCGCTCTGCTCAGGGGCATTTTTGAATGTTTTGGTCAGGAAGTTATCCGGCAAATAGAACAGGCTGTTGCGGCTCACTCTGCATTCACAGAGATGAACCGGGGCACTTTTAGAGTGGACAGAGGCGCAGGGCCCCAAGAACACTTCCGCCACCCAGTGTTCTTCCAAGGCATATGCTGAGGCAGCAGCAGCCTCCAGAGGGGCATGCTAACTTTCATGCACTACATGCTTAAGGTGTCCTGGCCAAACTCTGCACGAGTCCATTCATGGATGGAATCCCTAACCTTACTTTGGTCCTTGTGGAACAGTAGAGTGTTCCCTTTAGGGACATGGCGCGCCAGGAAAGCCTCCTGCACGGAGGAGAAGAGAAACGGTTTCTCCAGTCACACTGCCTTGCCCTTCGCCAAGCCGTTCTAACGGTGAAGAGAGCACGAGCAACCGCACTGGTTCTCAGCACACTTTGAGGCCGCCCTTTCAGCTCTCCCACTGGGAAGGTAATGCTCCTGGCTTTAGGGAACCAATATCAACATGGAACCCAGCACATGTGTCTGTAGTTTTGGACCACGAGAAAGAGACGCAACCAGCACCCTGGCGCTTCCCGGAGAAAATTTGGGCACCCAGGTGCTCCTGCATGGGCTGAAGGGCTTCGAGGATATAATTTCTGGGGATAGGCAACAGTGTCCGCGTGTCTTACAAAACCCCAGGTAGCGTTGAAAGGGCAAACTGTACGTTTGTCTGGCTGCCTCTGAAGTCGACCTTCTGCTCCCACAGAGACACGGCAGGTAAGGGTTCCCAGTAGGAACCGTAAACACAGTGTTTCCTCATCGCAGCATTGGTTCAGCAGTGCGGACCGTCTGCATTCCACCTAGGAGCTGCTAGGCCGGAGTCCGGGAGGACTTTGGAACGCTTGGCCAAATAGGTGGGCAGCGAAGAGAGCAGAGTGTTGCCTTTCCTCCTTCATGCAGGGAACCAGTCCCAATTGCCTAAGGTATCTCTTTTTGGTGAGGTCGCCCAAGAAGACACATTGGGAACACAGTGTTTTTCCATGCGACGTGGTGAGCCCCCAGGAGTCCTAGGAGTCCTGAACAGCACACTCGCGTCAAGCCACTGCTTTGCCTGAGGCTTCTGGGCAAAGGCTGCCTGGCGCCAAGCATTGTGGATGCTCTCCCCGGACCTTGGTTCTTTGTACTTCGTGATCAGTGTGCGGTGCCCTGAACCTGCCAGAAGCCTAGCAGTGTTCAGGGGCAAACTGTCGGTTTGCAAAGACTGCCTCTAAAGTCGAGTCACGGCTTGCCAGAAAGTGCCGACAGGTGAAGAACACTCAGAAGGGACACTGCGCACCTTGTTTCCTATTGCTCCTCAGCTTCCGCACTGAGAGCCCTGACGGTCCACGTACGAAATTTTACAGCTCTGCTCAGGGGCACTTTTGAATGTTTTGGTCAGGAAGTTTTCCGGCAAAGAGAACTGGCTGTTGCGGCTCACTCTGCATTCACAGAGATGAACCCGGGCACTTTTAGAGTGGACAGAGGCGCAGGGCCCCAAGAACACTTCCACCACCCAGTGTTCTTCCAAGGCATATGCTGAGGCAGCAGCAGCCTCCAGAGGGGCATGCTAACTTTCATGCACTACATGCTTAAGGTGTCCTGGCCAAACTCTGCACGAGTCCATTCATGGACGGAATCCCTAACCTTACTTTGGTCCTTGTGGAACAGTAGAGTGTTCCCTTTAGGGACATGGGGCGCCAGGAAAGCCTCCTGCACGGAGGAGAAGAGAGAGGGTTTCTCCAGTCACACTGCCTTGCCCTTCGCCAAGCCGTTCTAACGGTGAAGAGAGCACGAGCAACCGCACTGGTTCTCAGCACACTTTGAGGCCGCCCTTTCAGCTCTCCCACTGGGAAAGTAATGCTCCTGGCTTTAGGGAACCAATATCAACATGGATCCCAGCACATGTGTCTGTAGTTTTGGACCACGAGAAAGAGACGCAACCAGCACCCTGGCGCTTCCCGGAGAAAATTTGGGCACCCAGGTGCTCCTGCATGGGCTGAAGGGCTTCGAGGATATAATTTCTGGGGATAGGCAACAGTGTCCGCGTGTCTTACAAAACCCCAGGTAGCGTTGAAAGGGCAAACTGTACGTTTGTCTGGCTGCCTCTGAAGTCGACCTTCTGCTCCCACAGAGACACGGCAGGTAAGGGTTCCCAGTAGGAACCGTAAACACAGTGTTTCCTCATCGCAGCAGTGGTTCAGCAGTGCGGACCGTCTGCATTCCACCTAGGAGCTGCTAGGCCGGAGTCCGGGAGGACTTTGGAACGCTTGGCCAAATAGGTGGGCAGCGAAGAGAGCAGAGTGTTGCCTTTCCTCCTTCATGCAGGGAACCAGTCCCAATTGCCTAAGGTATCTCTTTTTGGTGAGGTCGCCCAAGAAGACACATTGGGAACACAGTGTTTTTCCATGCGACGTGGTGAGCCCCCAGGAGTCCTAGGAGTCCTGAACAGCACACTCGCGTCAAGCCACTGCTTTGCCTGAGGCTTCTGGGCAAAGGCTGCCTGGCGCCAAGCATTGTGGATGCTCTCCCCGGACCTTGGTTCTTTGTACTTCGTGATCAGTGTGCGGTGCCCTGAACCTGCCAGAAGCCTAGCAGTGTTCAGGGGCAAACTGTCGGTTTGCAAGACTGCCTCTAAAGTCGAGTCACGGCTTGCCAGAAAGTGCCGACAGGTGAAGAACACTCAGAAGGGACACTGCGCACCTTGTTTCCTATTGCTCCTCAGCTTCCGCACTGAGAGCCCTGACGGTCCACGTACGAACTTTTACAGCTCTGCTCAGGGGCACTTTTGAATGTTTTGGTCAGGAAGTTTTCCGGCAAAGAGAACTGGCTGTTGCGGCTCACTCTGCATTCACAGAGATGAACCCGGGCACTTTTAGAGTGGACAGAGGCGCAGGGCCCCAAGAACACTTCCGCCACCCAGTGTTCTTCCAAGGCATATGCTGAGGCAGCAGCAGCCTCCAGAGGGGCATGCTAACTTTCATGCACTACATGCTTAAGGTGTCCTGGCCAAACTCTGCACGAGTCCATTCATGGACGGAATCCCTAACCTTACTTTGGTCCTTGTGGAACAGTAGAGTGTTCCCTTTAGGGACATGGGGCGCCAGGAAAGCCTCCTGCACGGAGGAGAAGAGAGAGGGTTTCTCCAGTCACACTGCCTTGCCCTTCGCCAAGCCGTTCTAACGGTGAAGAGAGCACGAGCAACCGCACTGGTTCTCAGCACACTTTGAGGCCGCCCTTTCAGCTCTCCCACTGGGAAAGTAATGCTCCTGGCTTTAGGGAACCAATATCAACATGGATCCCAGCACATGTGTCTGTAGTTTTGGACCACGAGAAAGAGACGCAACCAGCACCCTGGCGCTTCCCGGAGAAAATTTGGGCACCCAGGTGCTCCTGCATGGGCTGAAGGGCTTCGAGGATTTAATTTCTGGGGATAGGCAACAGTGTGCGCCTGTCTTACAAAACCACAGGTAGCGTTTAAAGGGCAAACTGTACGTTTGTCTGGCTGCCTCTGAAGTCGACCTTCTGCTCCCACAGAGACACGGCAGGTAAGGGTTCCCAGTAGGAACCGTAAACACAGTGTTTCCTCATCGCAGCAGTGGTTCAGCAGTGCGGACCGTCTGCATTCCACCTAGGAGCTGCTAGGCCGAAGTCCGGGAGGACTTTGGAACGCTTGGCCAAATAGGTGGGCAGCGAAGAGAGCAGAGTGTTGCCTTTCCTCCTTCATGCAGGGAACCAGTCCCAATTGTCTAAGGTATCTCTTTTTGGTGAGGTCGCCAAAGAAGACACATTGGGTACACAGTGTTTTGCCATGCGACGTGGTGAGCCCCCAGGAGTCCTAGGAGTCCTGAACAGCACACTCGCGTCAAGCCACTGCTTTGCCTGAGGCTTCTGGGCAAAGGCTGCCTGGCGTCAAGCATTGTGGATGCTCTCCCCGGGCCTTGGTTGTTTGTACTTCGTGATCAGTGTGCGGTGCCCTGAACCTGCCAGAAGCCTAGCAGTGTTCAGGGGCAAACTGTGGGTTTGCAAGACTGCCTCTAAAGTCTAGTCACGGCTTGCCAGAAAGTGCCGACAGGTGAAGAACACCCAGAAGGGACACAGCGCACCTTGTTTCCTATTGCTCCTCAGCTTCAGCACTGAGAGCCCTGACGGTCCACGTACGAAATTTTACCGCTCTGCTCAGGGGCATTTTTGAATGTTTTGGTCAGGAAGTTATCCGGCAAATAGAACAGGCTGTTGCGGCTCACTCTGCATTCACAGAGATGAACCGGGGCACTTTTAGAGTGGACAGAGGCGCAGGGCCCCAAGAACACTTCCGCCACCCAGTGTTCTTCCAAGGCATATGCTGAGGCAGCAGCAGCCTCCAGAGGGGCATGCTAACTTTCATGCACTACATGCTTAAGGTGTCCTGGCCAAACTCTGCACGAGTCCATTCATGGATGGAATCCCTAACCTTACTTTGGTCCTTGTGGAACAGTAGAGTGTTCCCTTTAGGGACATGGGGCGCCAGGAAAGCCTCCTGCACGGAGGAGAAGAGAAACGGTTTCTCCAGTCACACTGCCTTGCCCTTCGCCAAGCCGTTCTAACGGTGAAGAGAGCACGAGCAACCGCACTGGTTCTCAGCACACTTTGAGGCCGCCCTTTCAGCTCTCCCACTGGGAAGGTAATGCTCCTGGCTTTAGGGAACCAATATCAACATGGAACCCAGCACATGTGTCTGTAGTTTTGGACCACGAGAAAGAGACGCAACCAGCACCCTGGCGCTTCCCGGAGAAAATTTGGGCACCCAGGTGCTCCTGCATGGGCTGAAGGGCTTCGAGGATATAATTTCTGGGGATAGGCAACAGTGTCCGCGTGTCTTACAAAACCCCAGGTAGCGTTGAAAGGGCAAACTGTACGTTTGTCTGGCTGCCTCTGAAGTCGACCTTCTGCTCCCACAGAGACACGGCAGGTAAGGGTTCCCAGTAGGAACCGTAAACACAGTGTTTCCTCATCGCAGCAGTGGTTCAGCAGTGCGGACCGTCTGCATTCCACCTAGGAGCTGCTAGGCCGGAGTCCGGGAGGACTTTGGAACGCTTGGCCAAATAGGTGGGCAGCGAAGAGAGCAGAGTGTTGCCTTTCCTCCTTCATGCAGGGAACCAGTCCCAATTGCCTAAGGTATCTCTTTTTGGTGAGGTCGCCCAAGAAGACACATTGGGAACACAGTGTTTTTCCATGCGACGTGGTGAGCCCCCAGGAGTCCTAGGAGTCCTGAACAGCACACTCGCGTCAAGCCACTGCTTTGCCTGAGGCTTCTGGGCAAAGGCTGCCTGGCGCCAAGCATTGTGGATGCTCTCCCCGGACCTTGGTTCTTTGTACTTCGTGATCAGTGTGCGGTGCCCTGAACCTGCCAGAAGCCTAGCAGTGTTCAGGGGCAAACTGTCGGTTTGCAAGACTGCCTCTAAAGTCGAGTCACGGCTTGCCAGAAAGTGCCGACAGGTGAAGAACACCCAGAAGGGACACTGCGCACCTTGTTTCCTATTGCTCCTCAGCTTCCGCACTGAGAGCCCTGACGGTCCACGTACGAAATTTTACAGCTCTGCTCAGGGGCACTTTTGAATGTTTTGGTCAGGAAGTTTTCCGGCAAAGAGAACTGGCTGTTGCGGCTCACTCTGCATTCACAGAGATGAACCCGGGCACTTTTAGAGTGGACAGAGGCGCAGGGCCCCAAGAACACTTCCGCCACCCAGTGTTCTTCCAAGGCATATGCTGAGGCAGCAGCAGCCTCCAGAGGGGCATGCTAACTTTCATGCACTACATGCTTAAGGTGTCCTGGCCAAACTCTGCACGAGTCCATTCATGGACGGAATCCCTAACCTTACTTTGGTCCTTGTGGAACAGTAGAGTGTTCCCTTTAGGGACATGGGGCGCCAGGAAAGCCTCCTGCACGGAGGAGAAGAGAGAGGGTTTCTCCAGTCACACTGCCTTGCCCTTCGCCAAGCCGTTCTAACGGTGAAGAGAGCACGAGCAACCGCACTGGTTCTCAGCACACTTTGAGGCCGCCCTTTCAGCTCTCCCACTGGGAAAGTAATGCTCCTGGCTTTAGGGAACCAATATCAACATGGATCCCAGCACATGTGTCTGTAGTTTTGGACCACGAGAAAGAGACGCAACCAGCACCCTGGCGCTTCCCGGAGAAAATTTGGGCACCCAGGTGCTCCTGCATGGGCTGAAGGGCTTCGAGGATATAATTTCTGGGGATAGGCAACAGTGTCCGCGTGTCTTACAAAACCCCAGGTAGCGTTGAAAGGGCAAACTGTACGTTTGTCTGGCTGCCTCTGAAGTCGACCTTCTGCTCCCACAGAGACACGGCAGGTAAGGGTTCCCAGTAGGAACCGTAAACACAGTGTTTCCTCATCGCAGCAGTGGTTCAGCAGTGCGGACCGTCTGCATTCCACCTAGGAGCTGCTAGGCCGGAGTCCGGGAGGACTTTGGAACGCTTGGCCAAATAGGTGGGCAGCGAAGAGAGCAGAGTGTTGCCTTTCCTCCTTCATGCAGGGAACCAGTCCCAATTGCCTAAGGTATCTCTTTTTGGTGAGGTCGCCCAAGAAGACACATTGGGAACACAGTGTTTTTCCATGCGACGTGGTGAGCCCCCAGGAGTCCTAGGAGTCCTGAACAGCACACTCGCGTCAAGCCACTGCTTTGCCTGAGGCTTCTGGGCAAAGGCTGCCTGGCGCCAAGCATTGTGGATGCTCTCCCCGGACCTTGGTTCTTTGTACTTCGTGATCAGTGTGCGGTGCCCTGAACCTGCCAGAAGCCTAGCAGTGTTCAGGGGCAAACTGTCGGTTTGCAAGACTGCCTCTAAAGTCGAGTCACGGCTTGCCAGAAAGTGCCGACAGGTGAAGAACACCCAGAAGGGACACTGCGCACCTTGTTTCCTATTGCTCCTCAGCCTCAGCACTGAGAGCCCTGACGATCCACGTACGAACTGTTACAGCTCTGCTCAGGGGCACTTTTGAATGTTTTGGTCAGGAAGTTTTCCGGCAAAGAGAACAGGCTGTTGCGGCTCACTCTGCATTCACAGAGATGAACCGGGGCACTTTTAGAGTGGACAGAGGCGCAGGGCCCCAAGAACACTTCCGCCACCCAGTGTTCTTCCAAGGCATATGCTGAGGCAGCAGCAGCCTCCAGAGGGGCATGCTAACTTTCATGCACTACATGCTTAAGGTGTCCTGGCCAAACTCTGCACGAGTCCATTCATGGACGGAATCCCTAACCTTACTTTGGTCCTTGTGGAACAGTAGAGTGTTCCCTTTAGGGACATGGGGCGCCAGGAAAGCCTCCTGCACGGAGGAGAAGAGAGAGGGTTTCTCCAGTCACACTGCCTTGCCCTTCGCCAAGCCGTTCTAACGGTGAAGAGAGCACGAGCAACCGCACTGGTTCTCAGCACACTTTGAGGCCGCCCTTTCAGCTCTCCCACTGGGAAAGTAATGCTCCTGGCTTTAGGGAACCAATATCAACATGGATCCCAGCACATGTGTCTGTAGTTTTGGACCACGAGAAAGAGACGCAACCAGCACCCTGGCGCTTCCCGGAGAAAATTTGGGCACCCAGGTGCTCCTGCATGGGCTGAAGGGCTTCGAGGATATAATTTCTGGGGATAGGCAACAGTGTCCGCGTGTCTTACAAAACCCCAGGTAGCGTTGAAAGGGCAAACTGTACGTTTGTCTGGCTGCCTCTGAAGTCGACCTTCTGCTCCCACAGAGACACGGCAGGTAAGGGTTCCCAGTAGGAACCGTAAACACAGTGTTTCCTCATCGCAGCAGTGGTTCAGCAGTGCGGACCGTCTGCATTCCACCTAGGAGCTGCTAGGCCGGAGTCCGGGAGGACTTTGGAACGCTTGGCCAAATAGGTGGGCAGCGAAGAGAGCAGAGTGTTGCCTTTCCTCCTTCATGCAGGGAACCAGTCCCAATTGCCTAAGGTATCTCTTTTTGGTGAGGTCGCCCAAGAAGACACATTGGGAACACAGTGTTTTTCCATGCGACGTGGTGAGCCCCCAGGAGTCCTAGGAGTCCTGAACAGCACACTCGCGTCAAGCCACTGCTTTGCCTGAGGCTTCTGGGCAAAGGCTGCCTGGCGCCAAGCATTGTGGATGCTCTCCCCGGACCTTGGTTCTTTGTACTTCGTGATCAGTGTGCGGTGCCCTGAACCTGCCAGAAGCCTAGCAGTGTTCAGGGGCAAACTGTCGGTTTGCAAGACTGCCTCTAAAGTCGAGTCACGGCTTGCCAGAAAGTGCCGACAGGTGAAGAACACTCAGAAGGGACACTGCGCACCTTGTTTCCTATTGCTCCTCAGCTTCCGCACTGAGAGCCCTGACGGTCCACGTACGAACTTTTACAGCTCTGCTCAGGGGCACTTTTGAATGTTTTGGTCAGGAAGTTTTCCGGCAAAGAGAACTGGCTGTTGCGGCTCACTCTGCATTCACAGAGATGAACCCGGGCACTTTTATAGTGGACAGAGGCGCAGGGCCCCAAGAACACTTCCGCCACCCAGTGTTCTTCCAAGGCATATGCTGAGGCAGCAGCAGCCTCCAGAGGGGCATGCTAACTTTCATGCACTACATGCTTAAGGTGTCCTGGCCAAACTCTGCACGAGTCCATTCATGGACGGAATCCCTAACCTTACTTTGGTCCTTGTGGAACAGTAGAGTGTTCCCTTTAGGGACATGGGGCGCCAGGAAAGCCTCCTGCACGGAGGAGAAGAGAGAGGGTTTCTCCAGTCACACTGCCTTGCCTTTCGCCAAGCCGTTCTAACGGTGAAGAGAGCACGAGCAACCGCACTGGTTCTCAGCACACTTTGAGGCCGCCCTTTCAGCTCTCCCACTGGGAAAGTAATGCTCCTGGCTTTAGGGAACCAATATCAACATGGATCCCAGCACATGTGTCTGTAGTTTTGGACCACGAGAAAGAGACGCAACCAGCACCCTGGCGCTTCCCGGAGAAAATTTGGGCACCCAGGTGCTCCTGCATGGGCTGAAGGGCTTCGAGGATATAATTTCTGGGGATAGACAACAGTGTCCGCGTGTCTTACAGAACCCCAGGTAGCGTTGAAAGGGCAAACTGTACGTTTGTCTGGCTGCCTCTGAAGTCGACCTTCTGCTCCCACAGAGACACGGCAGGTAAGGGTTCCCAGTAGGAACCGTAAACACAGTGTTTCCTCATCGCAGCAGTGGTTCAGCAGTGCGGACCGTCTGCATTCCACCTAGGAGCTGCTAGGCCGGAGTCCGGGAGGACTTTGGAACGCTTGGCCAAATAGGTGGGCAGCGAAGAGAGCAGAGTGTTGCCTTTCCTCCTTCATGCAGGGAACCAGTCCCAATTGCCTAAGGTATCTCTTTTTGGTGAGGTCGCCCAAGAAGACACATTGGGAACACAGTGTTTTTCCATGCGACGTGGTGAGCCCCCAGGAGTCCTAGGAATCCTGAACAGCACACTCGCGTCAAGCCACTGCTTTGCCTGAGGCTTCTGGGCAAAGGCTGCCTGGCGCCAAGCATTGTGGATGCTCTCCCCGGACCTTGATTCTTTGTACTTCGTGATCAGTGTGCGGCGCCCTGAACCTGCCAGAAGCCTAGCAGTGTTCAGGGGCAAACTGTGGGTTTGCAAGCCTGCCTCTAAAGTCGAGTCACGGCTTGCCAGAAAGTGCCGACAGGTGAAGAACACCCAGAAGGGACACTGCGCACCTTGTTTCCTATTGCTCCTCAGCCTCAGCACTGAGAGCCCTGACGATCCACGTACGAACTGTTACAGCTCTGCTCAGGGGCACTTTTGAATGTTTTGGTCAGGAAGTTATCCGGCAAAGAGAACAGGCTGTTGCGGCTCACTCTGCATTCACAGAGATGAACCGGGGCACTTTTAGAGTGGACAGAGGCGCAGGGCCCCAAGAACACTTCCGCCACCCAGTGTTCTTCCAAGGCATATGCTGAGGCAGCAGCAGCCTCCAGAGGGGCATGCTAACTTTCATGCACTACATGCTTAAGGTGTCCTGGCCAAACTCTGCACGAGTCCATTCATGGATGGAATCCCTAACCTTACTTTGGTCCTTGTGGAACAGTAGAGTGTTCCCTTTAGGGACATGGGGCGCCAGGAAAGCCTCCTGCACGGAGGAGAAGAGAGAGGGTTTCTCCAGTCACACTGCCTTGCCCTTCGCCAAGCCGTTCTAACGGTGAAGAGAGCACGAGCAACCGCACTGGTTCTCAGCACACTTTGAGGCCGCCCTTTCAGCTCTCCCACTGGGAAGGTAATGCTCCTGGCTTTAGGGAACCAATATCAACATGGAACCCAGCACATGTGTCTGTAGTTTTGGACCACGAGAAAGAGACGCAACCAGCACCCTGGCGCTTCCCGGAGAAAATTTGGGCACCCAGGTGCTCCTGCATGGGCTGAAGGGCTTCGAGGATTTAATTTCTGGGGATAGGCAACAGTGTGCGCCTGTCTTACAAAACCACAGGTAGCGTTTAAAGGGCAAACTGTACGTTTGTCTGGCTGCCTCTGAAGTCGACCTTCTGCTCCCACAGAGACACGGCAGGTAAGGGTTCCCAGTAGGAACCGTAAACACAGTGTTTCCTCATCGCAGCAGTGGTTCAGCAGTGCGGACCGTCTGCATTCCACCTAGGAGCTGCTAGGCCGAAGTCCGGGAGGACTTTGGAACGCTTGGCCAAATAGGTGGGCAGCGAAGAGAGCAGAGTGTTGCCTTTCCTCCTTCATGCAGGGAACCAGTCCCAATTGTCTAAGGTATCTCTTTTTGGTGAGGTCGCCCAAGAAGACACATTGGGTACACAGTGTTTTGCCATGCGACGTGGTGAGCCCCCAGGAGTCCTAGGAGTCCTGAACAGCACACTCGCGTCAAGCCACTGCTTTGCCTGAGGCTTCTGGGCAAAGGCTGCCTGGCGTCAAGCATTGTGGATGCTCTCCCCGGGCCTTGGTTGTTTGTACTTCGTGATCAGTGTGCGGTGCCCTGAACCTGCCAGAAGACTAGCAGTGTTCAGGGGCAAACTGTGGGTTTGCAAGACTGCCTCTAAAGTCTAGTCACGGCTTGCCAGAAAGTGCCGACAGGTGAAGAACACCCAGAAGGGACACAGCGCACCTTGTTTCCTATTGCTCCTCAGCTTCAGCACTGAGAGCCCTGACGGTCCACGTACGAAATTTTACCGCTCTGCTCAGGGGCATTTTTGAATGTTTTGGTCAGGAAGTTATCCGGCAAATAGAACAGGCTGTTGCGGCTCACTCTGCATTCACAGAGATGAACCGGGGCACTTTTAGAGTGGACAGAGGCGCAGGGCCCCAAGAACACTTCCGCCACCCAGTGTTCTTCCAAGGCATATGCTGAGGCAGCAGCAGCCTCCAGAGGGGCATGCTAACTTTCATGCACTACATGCTTAAGGTGTCCTGGCCAAACTCTGCACGAGTCCATTCATGGATGGAATCCCTAACCTTACTTTGGTCCTTGTGGAACAGTAGAGTGTTCCCTTTAGGGACATGGCGCGCCAGGAAAGCCTCCTGCACGGAGGAGAAGAGAAACGGTTTCTCCAGTCACACTGCCTTGCCCTTCGCCAAGCCGTTCTAACGGTGAAGAGAGCACGAGCAACCGCACTGGTTCTCAGCACACTTTGAGGCCGCCCTTTCAGCTCTCCCACTGGGAAGGTAATGCTCCTGGCTTTAGGGAACCAATATCAACATGGAACCCAGCACATGTGTCTGTAGTTTTGGACCACGAGAAAGAGACGCAACCAGCACCCTGGCGCTTCCCGGAGAAAATTTGGGCACCCAGGTGCTCCTGCATGGGCTGAAGGGCTTCGAGGATATAATTTCTGGGGATAGGCAACAGTGTCCGCGTGTCTTACAAAACCCCAGGTAGCGTTGAAAGGGCAAACTGTACGTTTGTCTGGCTGCCTCTGAAGTCGACCTTCTGCTCCCACAGAGACACGGCAGGTAAGGGTTCCCAGTAGGAACCGTAAACACAGTGTTTCCTCATCGCAGCATTGGTTCAGCAGTGCGGACCGTCTGCATTCCACCTAGGAGCTGCTAGGCCGGAGTCCGGGAGGACTTTGGAACGCTTGGCCAAATAGGTGGGCAGCGAAGAGAGCAGAGTGTTGCCTTTCCTCCTTCATGCAGGGAACCAGTCCCAATTGCCTAAGGTATCTCTTTTTGGTGAGGTCGCCCAAGAAGACACATTGGGAACACAGTGTTTTTCCATGCGACGTGGTGAGCCCCCAGGAGTCCTAGGAGTCCTGAACAGCACACTCGCGTCAAGCCACTGCTTTGCCTGAGGCTTCTGGGCAAAGGCTGCCTGGCGCCAAGCATTGTGGATGCTCTCCCCGGACCTTGGTTCTTTGTACTTCGTGATCAGTGTGCGGTGCCCTGAACCTGCCAGAAGCCTAGCAGTGTTCAGGGGCAAACTGTCGGTTTGCAAAGACTGCCTCTAAAGTCGAGTCACGGCTTGCCAGAAAGTGCCGACAGGTGAAGAACACTCAGAAGGGACACTGCGCACCTTGTTTCCTATTGCTCCTCAGCTTCCGCACTGAGAGCCCTGACGGTCCACGTACGAAATTTTACAGCTCTGCTCAGGGGCACTTTTGAATGTTTTGGTCAGGAAGTTTTCCGGCAAAGAGAACTGGCTGTTGCGGCTCACTCTGCATTCACAGAGATGAACCCGGGCACTTTTAGAGTGGACAGAGGCGCAGGGCCCCAAGAACACTTCCGCCACCCAGTGTTCTTCCAAGGCATATGCTGAGGCAGCAGCAGCCTCCAGAGGGGCATGCTAACTTTCATGCACTACATGCTTAAGGTGTCCTGGCCAAACTCTGCACGAGTCCATTCATGGACGGAATCCCTAACCTTACTTTGGTCCTTGTGGAACAGTAGAGTGTTCCCTTTAGGGACATGGGGCGCCAGGAAAGCCTCCTGCACGGAGGAGAAGAGAGAGGGTTTCTCCAGTCACACTGCCTTGCCCTTCGCCAAGCCGTTCTAACGGTGAAGAGAGCACGAGCAACCGCACTGGTTCTCAGCACACTTTGAGGCCGCCCTTTCAGCTCTCCCACTGGGAAAGTAATGCTCCTGGCTTTAGGGAACCAATATCAACATGGATCCCAGCACATGTGTCTGTAGTTTTGGACCACGAGAAAGAGACGCAACCAGCACCCTGGCGCTTCCCGGAGAAAATTTGGGCACCCAGGTGCTCCTGCATGGGCTGAAGGGCTTCGAGGATATAATTTCTGGGGATAGGCAACAGTGTCCGCGTGTCTTACAAAACCCCAGGTAGCGTTGAAAGGGCAAACTGTACGTTTGTCTGGCTGCCTCTGAAGTCGACCTTCTGCTCCCACAGAGACACGGCAGGTAAGGGTTCCCAGTAGGAACCGTAAACACAGTGTTTCCTCATCGCAGCAGTGGTTCAGCAGTGCGGACCGTCTGCATTCCACCTAGGAGCTGCTAGGCCGGAGTCCGGGAGGACTTTGGAACGCTTGGCCAAATAGGTGGGCAGCGAAGAGAGCAGAGTGTTGCCTTTCCTCCTTCATGCAGGGAACCAGTCCCAATTGCCTAAGGTATCTCTTTTTGGTGAGGTCGCCCAAGAAGACACATTGGGAACACAGTGTTTTTCCATGCGACGTGGTGAGCCCCCAGGAGTCCTAGGAGTCCTGAACAGCACACTCGCGTCAAGCCACTGCTTTGCCTGAGGCTTCTGGGCAAAGGCTGCCTGGCGCCAAGCATTGTGGATGCTCTCCCCGGACCTTGGTTCTTTGTACTTCGTGATCAGTGTGCGGTGCCCTGAACCTGCCAGAAGCCTAGCAGTGTTCAGGGGCAAACTGTCGGTTTGCAAGACTGCCTCTAAAGTCGAGTCACGGCTTGCCAGAAAGTGCCGACAGGTGAAGAACACTCAGAAGGGACACTGCGCACCTTGTTTCCTATTGCTCCTCAGCTTCCGCACTGAGAGCCCTGACGGTCCACGTACGAACTTTTACAGCTCTGCTCAGGGGCACTTTTGAATGTTTTGGTCAGGAAGTTTTCCGGCAAAGAGAACTGGCTGTTGCGGCTCACTCTGCATTCACAGAGATGAACCCGGGCACTTTTATAGTGGACAGAGGCGCAGGGCCCCAAGAACACTTCCGCCACCCAGTGTTCTTCCAAGGCATATGCTGAGGCAGCAGCAGCCTCCAGAGGGGCATGCTAACTTTCATGCACTACATGCTTAAGGTGTCCTGGCCAAACTCTGCACGAGTCCATTCATGGACGGAATCCCTAACCTTACTTTGGTCCTTGTGGAACAGTAGAGTGTTCCCTTTAGGGACATGGGGCGCCAGGAAAGCCTCCTGCACGGAGGAGAAGAGAGAGGGTTTCTCCAGTCACACTGCCTTGCCCTTCGCCAAGCCGTTCTAACGGTGAAGAGAGCACGAGCAACCGCACTGGTTCTCAGCACACTTTGAGGCCGCCCTTTCAGCTCTCCCACTGGGAAAGTAATGCTCCTGGCTTTAGGGAACCAATATCAACATGGATCCCAGCACATGTGTCTGTAGTTTTGGACCACGAGAAAGAGACGCAACCAGCACCCTGGCGCTTCCCGGAGAAAATTTGGGCACCCAGGTGCTCCTGCATGGGCTGAAGGGCTTCGAGGATTTAATTTCTGGGGATAGGCAACAGTGTGCGCCTGTCTTACAAAACCACAGGTAGCGTTTAAAGGGCAAACTGTACGTTTGTCTGGCTGCCTCTGAAGTCGACCTTCTGCTCCCACAGAGACACGGCAGGTAAGGGTTCCCAGTAGGAACCGTAAACACAGTGTTTCCTCATCGCAGCAGTGGTTCAGCAGTGCGGACCGTCTGCATTCCACCTAGGAGCTGCTAGGCCGAAGTCCGGGAGGACTTTGGAACGCTTGGCCAAATAGGTGGGCAGCGAAGAGAGCAGAGTGTTGCCTTTCCTCCTTCATGCAGGGAACCAGTCCCAATTGTCTAAGGTATCTCTTTTTGGTGAGGTCGCCAAAGAAGACACATTGGGTACACAGTGTTTTGCCATGCGACGTGGTGAGCCCCCAGGAGTCCTAGGAGTCCTGAACAGCACACTCGCGTCAAGCCACTGCTTTGCCTGAGGCTTCTGGGCAAAGGCTGCCTGGCGTCAAGCATTGTGGATGCTCTCCCCGGGCCTTGGTTGTTTGTACTTCGTGATCAGTGTGCGGTGCCCTGAACCTGCCAGAAGCCTAGCAGTGTTCAGGGGCAAACTGTGGGTTTGCAAGACTGCCTCTAAAGTCTAGTCACGGCTTGCCAGAAAGTGCCGACAGGTGAAGAACACCCAGAAGGGACACAGCGCACCTTGTTTCCTATTGCTCCTCAGCCTCAGCACTGAGAGCCCTGACGGTCCACGTACGAAATTTTACCGCTCTGCTCAGGGGCATTTTTGAATGTTTTGGTCAGGAAGTTATCCGGCAAATAGAACAGGCTGTTGCGGCTCACTCTGCATTCACAGAGATGAACCGGGGCACTTTTAGAGTGGACAGAGGCGCAGGGCCCCAAGAACACTTCCGCCACCCAGTGTTCTTCCAAGGCATATGCTGAGGCAGCAGCAGCCTCCAGAGGGGCATGCTAACTTTCATGCACTACATGCTTAAGGTGTCCTGGCCAAACTCTGCACGAGTCCATTCATGGACGGAATCCCTAACCTTACTTTGGTCCTTGTGGAACAGTAGAGTGTTCCCTTTAGGGACATGGGGCGCCAGGAAAGCCTCCTGCACGGAGGAGAAGAGAGAGGGTTTCTCCAGTCACACTGCCTTGCCCTTCGCCAAGCCGTTCTAACGGTGAAGAGAGCACGAGCAACCGCACTGGTTCTCAGCACACTTTGAGGCCGCCCTTTCAGCTCTCCCACTGGGAAGGTAATGCTCCTGGCTTTAGGGAACCAATATCAACATGGAACCCAGCACATGTGTCTGTAGTTTTGGACCACGAGAAAGAGACGCAACCAGCACCCTGGCGCTTCCCGGAGAAAATTTGGGCACCCAGGTGCTCCTGCATGGGCTGAAGGGCTTCGAGGATATAATTTCTGGGGATAGGCAACAGTGTCCGCGTGTCTTACAAAACCCCAGGTAGCGTTGAAAGGGCAAACTGTACGTTTGTCTGGCTGCCTCTGAAGTCGACCTTCTGCTCCCACAGAGACACGGCAGGTAAGGGTTCCCAGTAGGAACCGTAAACACAGTGTTTCCTCATCGCAGCAGTGGTTCAGCAGTGCGGACCGTCTGCATTCCACCTAGGAGCTGCTAGGCCGGAGTCCGGGAGGACTTTGGAACGCTTGGCCAAATAGGTGGGCAGCGAAGAGAGCAGAGTGTTGCCTTTCCTCCTTCATGCAGGGAACCAGTCCCAATTGCCTAAGGTATCTCTTTTTGGTGAGGTCGCCCAAGAAGACACATTGGGAACACAGTGTTTTTCCATGCGACGTGGTGAGCCCCCAGGAGTCCTAGGAGTCCTGAACAGCACACTCGCGTCAAGCCACTGCTTTGCCTGAGGCTTCTGGGCAAAGGCTGCCTGGCGCCAAGCATTGTGGATGCTCTCCCCGGACCTTGGTTCTTTGTACTTCGTGATCAGTGTGCGGTGCCCTGAACCTGCCAGAAGCCTAGCAGTGTTCAGGGGCAAACTGTCGGTTTGCAAGACTGCCTCTAAAGTCGAGTCACGGCTTGCCAGAAAGTGCCGACAGGTGAAGAACACCCAGAAGGGACACTGCGCACCTTGTTTCCTATTGCTCCTCAGCTTCAGCACTGAGAGCCCTGACGGTCCACGTACGAACTTTTACAGCTCTGCTCAGGGGCACTTTTGAATGTTTTGGTCAGGAAGTTTTCCGGCAAAGAGAACTGGCTGTTGCGGCTCACTCTGCATTCACAGAGATGAACCCGGGCACTTTTAGAGTGGACAGAGGCGCAGGGCCCCAAGAACACTTCCGCCACCCAGTGTTCTTCCAAGGCATATGCTGAGGCAGCAGCAGCCTCCAGAGGGGCATGCTAACTTTCATGCACTACATGCTTAAGGTGTCCTGGCCAAACTCTGCACGAGTCCATTCATGGACGGAATCCCTAACCTTACTTTGGTCCTTGTGGAACAGTAGAGTGTTCCCTTTAGGGACATGGGGCGCCAGGAAAGCCTCCTGCACGGAGGAGAAGAGAGAGGGTTTCTCCAGTCACACTGCCTTGCCCTTCGCCAAGCCGTTCTAACGGTGAAGAGAGCACGAGCAACCGCACTGGTTCTCAGCACACTTTGAGGCCGCCCTTTCAGCTCTCCCACTGGGAAAGTAATGCTCCTGGCTTTAGGGAACCAATATCAACATGGATCCCAGCACATGTGTCTGTAGTTTTGGACCACGAGAAAGAGACGCAACCAGCACCCTGGCGCTTCCCGGAGAAAATTTGGGCACCCAGGTGCTCCTGCATGGGCTGAAGGGCTTCGAGGATATAATTTCTGGGGATAGGCAACAGTGTCCGCGTGTCTTACAAAACCCCAGGTAGCGTTGAAAGGGCAAACTGTACGTTTGTCTGGCTGCCTCTGAAGTCGACCTTCTGCTCCCACAGAGACACGGCAGGTAAGGGTTCCCAGTAGGAACCGTAAACACAGTGTTTCCTCATCGCAGCAGTGGTTCAGCAGTGCGGACCGTCTGCATTCCACCTAGGAGCTGCTAGGCCGGAGTCCGGGAGGACTTTGGAACGCTTGGCCAAATAGGTGGGCAGCGAAGAGAGCAGAGTGTTGCCTTTCCTCCTTCATGCAGGGAACCAGTCCCAATTGCCTAAGGTATCTCTTTTTGGTGAGGTCGCCCAAGAAGACACATTGGGAACACAGTGTTTTTCCATGCGACGTGGTGAGCCCCCAGGAGTCCTAGGAGTCCTGAACAGCACACTCGCGTCAAGCCACTGCTTTGCCTGAGGCTTCTGGGCAAAGGCTGCCTGGCGCCAAGCATTGTGGATGCTCTCCCCGGACCTTGGTTCTTTGTACTTCGTGATCAGTGTGCGGTGCCCTGAACCTGCCAGAAGCCTAGCAGTGTTCAGGGGCAAACTGTCGGTTTGCAAGCCTGCCTCTAAAGTCGAGTCACGGCTTGCCAGAAAGTGCCGACAGGTGAAGAACACCCAGAAGGGACACTGCGCACCTTGTTTCCTATTGCTCCTCAGCCTCAGCACTGAGAGCCCTGACGATCCACGTACGAACTGTTACAGCTCTGCTCAGGGGCACTTTTGAATGTTTTGGTCAGGAAGTTTTCCGGCAAAGAGAACAGGCTGTTGCGGCTCACTCTGCATTCACAGAGATGAACCGGGGCACTTTTAGAGTGGACAGAGGCGCAGGGCCCCAAGAACACTTCCGCCACCCAGTGTTCTTCCAAGGCATATGCTGAGGCAGCAGCAGCCTCCAGAGGGGCATGCTAACTTTCATGCACTACATGCTTAAGGTGTCCTGGCCAAACTCTGCACGAGTCCATTCATGGACGGAATCCCTAACCTTACTTTGGTCCTTGTGGAACAGTAGAGTGTTCCCTTTAGGGACATGGGGCGCCAGGAAAGCCTCCTGCACGGAGGAGAAGAGAGAGGGTTTCTCCAGTCACACTGCCTTGCCCTTCGCCAAGCCGTTCTAACGGTGAAGAGAGCACGAGCAACCGCACTGGTTCTCAGCACACTTTGAGGCCGCCCTTTCAGCTCTCCCACTGGGAAAGTAATGCTCCTGGCTTTAGGGAACCAATATCAACATGGATCCCAGCACATGTGTCTGTAGTTTTGGACCACGAGAAAGAGACGCAACCAGCACCCTGGCGCTTCCCGGAGAAAATTTGGGCACCCAGGTGCTCCTGCATGGGCTGAAGGGCTTCGAGGATATAATTTCTGGGGATAGGCAACAGTGTCCGCGTGTCTTACAAAACCCCAGGTAGCGTTGAAAGGGCAAACTGTACGTTTGTCTGGCTGCCTCTGAAGTCGACCTTCTGCTCCCACAGAGACACGGCAGGTAAGGGTTCCCAGTAGGAACCGTAAACACAGTGTTTCCTCATCGCAGCAGTGGTTCAGCAGTGCGGACCGTCTGCATTCCACCTAGGAGCTGCTAGGCCGGAGTCCGGGAGGACTTTGGAACGCTTGGCCAAATAGGTGGGCAGCGAAGAGAGCAGAGTGTTGCCTTTCCTCCTTCATGCAGGGAACCAGTCCCAATTGCCTAAGGTATCTCTTTTTGGTGAGGTCGCCCAAGAAGACACATTGGGAACACAGTGTTTTTCCATGCGACGTGGTGAGCCCCCAGGAGTCCTAGGAGTCCTGAACAGCACACTCGCGTCAAGCCACTGCTTTGCCTGAGGCTTCTGGGCAAAGGCTGCCTGGCGCCAAGCATTGTGGATGCTCTCCCCGGACCTTGGTTCTTTGTACTTCGTGATCAGTGTGCGGTGCCCTGAACCTGCCAGAAGCCTAGCAGTGTTCAGGGGCAAACTGTCGGTTTGCAAGACTGCCTCTAAAGTCGAGTCACGGCTTGCCAGAAAGTGCCGACAGGTGAAGAACACTCAGAAGGGACACTGCGCACCTTGTTTCCTATTGCTCCTCAGCTTCCGCACTGAGAGCCCTGACGGTCCACGTACGAACTTTTACAGCTCTGCTCAGGGGCACTTTTGAATGTTTTGGTCAGGAAGTTTTCCGGCAAAGAGAACTGGCTGTTGCGGCTCACTCTGCATTCACAGAGATGAACCCGGGCACTTTTAGAGTGGACAGAGGCGCAGGGCCCCAAGAACACTTCCGCCACCCAGTGTTCTTCCAAGGCATATGCTGAGGCAGCAGCAGCCTCCAGAGGGGCATGCTAACTTTCATGCACTACATGCTTAAGGTGTCCTGGCCAAACTCTGCACGAGTCCATTCATGGACGGAATCCCTAACCTTACTTTGGTCCTTGTGGAACAGTAGAGTGTTCCCTTTAGGGACATGGGGCGCCAGGAAAGCCTCCTGCACGGAGGAGAAGAGAGAGGGTTTCTCCAGTCACACTGCCTTGCCCTTCGCCAAGCCGTTCTAACGGTGAAGAGAGCACGAGCAACCGCACTGGTTCTCAGCACACTTTGAGGCCGCCCTTTCAGCTCTCCCACTGGGAAAGTAATGCTCCTGGCTTTAGGGAACCAATATCAACATGGATCCCAGCACATGTGTCTGTAGTTTTGGACCACGAGAAAGAGACGCAACCAGCACCCTGGCGCTTCCCGGAGAAAATTTGGGCACCCAGGTGCTCCTGCATGGGCTGAAGGGCTTCGAGGATTTAATTTCTGGGGATAGGCAACAGTGTGCGCCTGTCTTACAAAACCACAGGTAGCGTTTAAAGGGCAAACTGTACGTTTGTCTGGCTGCCTCTGAAGTCGACCTTCTGCTCCCACAGAGACACGGCAGGTAAGGGTTCCCAGTAGGAACCGTAAACACAGTGTTTCCTCATCGCAGCAGTGGTTCAGCAGTGCGGACCGTCTGCATTCCACCTAGGAGCTGCTAGGCCGAAGTCCGGGAGGACTTTGGAACGCTTGGCCAAATAGGTGGGCAGCGAAGAGAGCAGAGTGTTGCCTTTCCTCCTTCATGCAGGGAACCAGTCCCAATTGTCTAAGGTATCTCTTTTTGGTGAGGTCGCCAAAGAAGACACATTGGGTACACAGTGTTTTGCCATGCGACGTGGTGAGCCCCCAGGAGTCCTAGGAGTCCTGAACAGCACACTCGCGTCAAGCCACTGCTTTGCCTGAGGCTTCTGGGCAAAGGCTGCCTGGCGTCAAGCATTGTGGATGCTCTCCCCGGGCCTTGGTTGTTTGTACTTCGTGATCAGTGTGCGGTGCCCTGAACCTGCCAGAAGCCTAGCAGTGTTCAGGGGCAAACTGTGGGTTTGCAAGACTGCCTCTAAAGTCTAGTCACGGCTTGCCAGAAAGTGCCGACAGGTGAAGAACACCCAGAAGGGACACAGCGCACCTTGTTTCCTATTGCTCCTCAGCTTCAGCACTGAGAGCCCTGACGGTCCACGTACGAAATTTTACCGCTCTGCTCAGGGGCATTTTTGAATGTTTTGGTCAGGAAGTTATCCGGCAAATAGAACAGGCTGTTGCGGCTCACTCTGCATTCACAGAGATGAACCGGGGCACTTTTAGAGTGGACAGAGGCGCAGGGCCCCAAGAACACTTCCGCCACCCAGTGTTCTTCCAAGGCATATGCTGAGGCAGCAGCAGCCTCCAGAGGGGCATGCTAACTTTCATGCACTACATGCTTAAGGTGTCCTGGCCAAACTCTGCACGAGTCCATTCATGGATGGAATCCCTAACCTTACTTTGGTCCTTGTGGAACAGTAGAGTGTTCCCTTTAGGGACATGGGGCGCCAGGAAAGCCTCCTGCACGGAGGAGAAGAGAGAGGGTTTCTCCAGTCACACTGCCTTGCCCTTCGCCAAGCCGTTCTAACGGTGAAGAGAGCACGAGCAACCGCACTGGTTCTCAGCACACTTTGAGGCCGCCCTTTCAGCTCTCCCACTGGGAAGGTAATGCTCCTGGCTTTAGGGAACCAATATCAACATGGAACCCAGCACATGTGTCTGTAGTTTTGGACCACGAGAAAGAGACGCAACCAGCACCCTGGCGCTTCCCGGAGAAAATTTGGGCACCCAGGTGCTCCTGCATGGGCTGAAGGGCTTCGAGGATATAATTTCTGGGGATAGGCAACAGTGTCCGCGTGTCTTACAAAACCCCAGGTAGCGTTGAAAGGGCAAACTGTACGTTTGTCTGGCTGCCTCTGAAGTCGACCTTCTGCTCCCACAGAGACACGGCAGGTAAGGGTTCCCAGTAGGAACCGTAAACACAGTGTTTCCTCATCGCAGCAGTGGTTCAGCAGTGCGGACCGTCTGCATTCCACCTAGGAGCTGCTAGGCCGGAGTCCGGGAGGACTTTGGAACGCTTGGCCAAATAGGTGGGCAGCGAAGAGAGCAGAGTGTTGCCTTTCCTCCTTCATGCAGGGAACCAGTCCCAATTGCCTAAGGTATCTCTTTTTGGTGAGGTCGCCCAAGAAGACACATTGGGAACACAGTGTTTTTCCATGCGACGTGGTGAGCCCCCAGGAGTCCTAGGAGTCCTGAACAGCACACTCGCGTCAAGCCACTGCTTTGCCTGAGGCTTCTGGGCAAAGGCTGCCTGGCGCCAAGCATTGTGGATGCTCTCCCCGGACCTTGGTTCTTTGTACTTCGTGATCAGTGTGCGGTGCCCTGAACCTGCCAGAAGCCTAGCAGTGTTCAGGGGCAAACTGTCGGTTTGCAAGACTGCCTCTAAAGTCGAGTCACGGCTTGCCAGAAAGTGCCGACAGGTGAAGAACACCCAGAAGGGACACTGCGCACCTTGTTTCCTATTGCTCCTCAGCTTCCGCACTGAGAGCCCTGACGGTCCACGTACGAAATTTTACAGCTCTGCTCAGGGGCACTTTTGAATGTTTTGGTCAGGAAGTTTTCCGGCAAAGAGAACTGGCTGTTGCGGCTCACTCTGCATTCACAGAGATGAACCCGGGCACTTTTAGAGTGGACAGAGGCGCAGGGCCCCAAGAACACTTCCGCCACCCAGTGTTCTTCCAAGGCATATGCTGAGGCAGCAGCAGCCTCCAGAGGGGCATGCTAACTTTCATGCACTACATGCTTAAGGTGTCCTGGCCAAACTCTGCACGAGTCCATTCATGGACGGAATCCCTAACCTTACTTTGGTCCTTGTGGAACAGTAGAGTGTTCCCTTTAGGGACATGGGGCGCCAGGAAAGCCTCCTGCACGGAGGAGAAGAGAGAGGGTTTCTCCAGTCACACTGCCTTGCCCTTCGCCAAGCCGTTCTAACGGTGAAGAGAGCACGAGCAACCGCACTGGTTCTCAGCACACTTTGAGGCCGCCCTTTCAGCTCTCCCACTGGGAAAGTAATGCTCCTGGCTTTAGGGAACCAATATCAACATGGATCCCAGCACATGTGTCTGTAGTTTTGGACCACGAGAAAGAGACGCAACCAGCACCCTGGCGCTTCCCGGAGAAAATTTGGGCACCCAGGTGCTCCTGCATGGGCTGAAGGGCTTCGAGGATATAATTTCTGGGGATAGGCAACAGTGTCCGCGTGTCTTACAAAACCCCAGGTAGCGTTGAAAGGGCAAACTGTACGTTTGTCTGGCTGCCTCTGAAGTCGACCTTCTGCTCCCACAGAGACACGGCAGGTAAGGGTTCCCAGTAGGAACCGTAAACACAGTGTTTCCTCATCGCAGCAGTGGTTCAGCAGTGCGGACCGTCTGCATTCCACCTAGGAGCTGCTAGGCCGGAGTCCGGGAGGACTTTGGAACGCTTGGCCAAATAGGTGGGCAGCGAAGAGAGCAGAGTGTTGCCTTTCCTCCTTCATGCAGGGAACCAGTCCCAATTGCCTAAGGTATCTCTTTTTGGTGAGGTCGCCCAAGAAGACACATTGGGAACACAGTGTTTTTCCATGCGACGTGGTGAGCCCCCAGGAGTCCTAGGAGTCCTGAACAGCACACTCGCGTCAAGCCACTGCTTTGCCTGAGGCTTCTGGGCAAAGGCTGCCTGGCGCCAAGCATTGTGGATGCTCTCCCCGGACCTTGGTTCTTTGTACTTCGTGATCAGTGTGCGGTGCCCTGAACCTGCCAGAAGCCTAGCAGTGTTCAGGGGCAAACTGTCGGTTTGCAAGACTGCCTCTAAAGTCGAGTCACGGCTTGCCAGAAAGTGCCGACAGGTGAAGAACACCCAGAAGGGACACTGCGCACCTTGTTTCCTATTGCTCCTCAGCCTCAGCACTGAGAGCCCTGACGATCCACGTACGAACTGTTACAGCTCTGCTCAGGGGCACTTTTGAATGTTTTGGTCAGGAAGTTTTCCGGCAAAGAGAACAGGCTGTTGCGGCTCACTCTGCATTCACAGAGATGAACCGGGGCACTTTTAGAGTGGACAGAGGCGCAGGGCCCCAAGAACACTTCCGCCACCCAGTGTTCTTCCAAGGCATATGCTGAGGCAGCAGCAGCCTCCAGAGGGGCATGCTAACTTTCATGCACTACATGCTTAAGGTGTCCTGGCCAAACTCTGCACGAGTCCATTCATGGATGGAATCCCTAACCTTACTTTGGTCCTTGTGGAACAGTAGAGTGTTCCCTTTAGGGACATGGCGCGCCAGGAAAGCCTCCTGCACGGAGGAGAAGAGAGAGGGTTTCTCCAGTCACACTGCCTTGCCCTTCGCCAAGCCGTTCTAACGGTGAAGAGAGCACGAGCAACCGCAATGGTTCTCAGCACACTTTGAGGCCGCACTTTCAGCTCTCCCACTGGGAAGGTAATGCTCCTGGCTTTAGGGAACCAATATCAACATGGAACCCAGCACATGTGTCTGTAGTTTTGGACCACGAGAAAGAGACGCAACCAGCACCCTGGCGCTTCCCGGAGAAAATTTGGGCACCCAGGTGCTCCTGCATGGGCTGAAGGGCTTCGAGGATATAATTTCTGGGGATAGGCAACAGTGTCCGCGTGTCTTACAAAACCCCAGGTAGCGTTGAAAGGGCAAACTGTACGTTTCTCTGGCTGCCTCTGAAGTCGACCTTCTGCTCCCACAGAGACACGGCAGGTAAGGGTTCCCAGTAGGAACCGTAAACACAGTGTTTCCTCATCGCAGCAGTGGTTCAGCAGTGCGGACCGTCTGCATTCCACCTAGGAGCTGCTAGGCCGAAGTCCGGGAGGACTTTGGAACGCTTGGCCAAATAGGTGGGCAGCGAAGAGAGCAGAGTGTTGCCTTTCCTCCTTCATGCAGGGAACCAGTCCCAATTGTCTAAGGTATCTCTTTTTGGTGAGGTCGCCAAAGAAGACACATTGGGTACACAGTGTTTTGCCATGCGACGTGGTGAGCCCCCAGGAGTCCTAGGAGTCCTGAACAGCACACTCGCGTCAAGCCACTGCTTTGCCTGAGGCTTCTGGGCAAAGGCTGCCTGGCGTCAAGCATTGTGGATGCTCTCCCCGGGCCTTGGTTGTTTGTACTTCGTGATCAGTGTGCGGTGCCCTGAACCTGCCAGAAGCCTAGCAGTGTTCAGGGGCAAACTGTGGGTTTGCAAGACTGCCTCTAAAGTCTAGTCACGGCTTGCCAGAAAGTGCCGACAGGTGAAGAACACCCAGAAGGGACACAGCGCACCTTGTTTCCTATTGCTCCTCAGCTTCAGCACTGAGAGCCCTGACGGTCCACGTACGAAATTTTACCGCTCTGCTCAGGGGCATTTTTGAATGTTTTGGTCAGGAAGTTATCCGGCAAATAGAACAGGCTGTTGCGGCTCACTCTGCATTCACAGAGATGAACCGGGGCACTTTTAGAGTGGACAGAGGCGCAGGGCCCCAAGAACACTTCCGCCACCCAGTGTTCTTCCAAGGCATATGCTGAGGCAGCAGCAGCCTCCAGAGGGGCATGCTAACTTTCATGCACTACATGCTTAAGGTGTCCTGGCCAAACTCTGCACGAGTCCATTCATGGATGGAATCCCTAACCTTACTTTGGTCCTTGTGGAACAGTAGAGTGTTCCCTTTAGGGACATGGGGCGCCAGGAAAGCCTCCTGCACGGAGGAGAAGAGAAACGGTTTCTCCAGTCACACTGCCTTGCCCTTCGCCAAGCCGTTCTAACGGTGAAGAGAGCACGAGCAACCGCACTGGTTCTCAGCACACTTTGAGGCCGCCCTTTCAGCTCTCCCACTGGGAAGGTAATGCTCCTGGCTTTAGGGAACCAATATCAACATGGAACCCAGCACATGTGTCTGTAGTTTTGGACCACGAGAAAGAGACGCAACCAGCACCCTGGCGCTTCCCGGAGAAAATTTGGGCACCCAGGTGCTCCTGCATGGGCTGAAGGGCTTCGAGGATATAATTTCTGGGGATAGGCAACAGTGTCCGCGTGTCTTACAAAACCCCAGGTAGCGTTGAAAGGGCAAACTGTACGTTTGTCTGGCTGCCTCTGAAGTCGACCTTCTGCTCCCACAGAGACACGGCAGGTAAGGGTTCCCAGTAGGAACCGTAAACACAGTGTTTCCTCATCGCAGCAGTGGTTCAGCAGTGCGGACCGTCTGCATTCCACCTAGGAGCTGCTAGGCCGGAGTCCGGGAGGACTTTGGAACGCTTGGCCAAATAGGTGGGCAGCGAAGAGAGCAGAGTGTTGCCTTTCCTCCTTCATGCAGGGAACCAGTCCCAATTGCCTAAGGTATCTCTTTTTGGTGAGGTCGCCCAAGAAGACACATTGGGAACACAGTGTTTTTCCATGCGACGTGGTGAGCCCCCAGGAGTCCTAGGAGTCCTGAACAGCACACTCGCGTCAAGCCACTGCTTTGCCTGAGGCTTCTGGGCAAAGGCTGCCTGGCGCCAAGCATTGTGGATGCTCTCCCCGGACCTTGGTTCTTTGTACTTCGTGATCAGTGTGCGGTGCCCTGAACCTGCCAGAAGCCTAGCAGTGTTCAGGGGCAAACTGTCGGTTTGCAAGACTGCCTCTAAAGTCGAGTCACGGCTTGCCAGAAAGTGCCGACAGGTGAAGAACACTCAGAAGGGACACTGCGCACCTTGTTTCCTATTGCTCCTCAGCTTCCGCACTGAGAGCCCTGACGGTCCACGTACGAAATTTTACAGCTCTGCTCAGGGGCACTTTTGAATGTTTTGGTCAGGAAGTTTTCCGGCAAAGAGAACTGGCTGTTGCGGCTCACTCTGCATTCACAGAGATGAACCCGGGCACTTTTAGAGTGGACAGAGGCGCAGGGCCCCAAGAACACTTCCGCCACCCAGTGTTCTTCCAAGGCATATGCTGAGGCAGCAGCAGCCTCCAGAGGGGCATGCTAACTTTCATGCACTACATGCTTAAGGTGTCCTGGCCAAACTCTGCACGAGTCCATTCATGGACGGAATCCCTAACCTTACTTTGGTCCTTGTGGAACAGTAGAGTGTTCCCTTTAGGGACATGGGGCGCCAGGAAAGCCTCCTGCACGGAGGAGAAGAGAGAGGGTTTCTCCAGTCACACTGCCTTGCCCTTCGCCAAGCCGTTCTAACGGTGAAGAGAGCACGAGCAACCGCACTGGTTCTCAGCACACTTTGAGGCCGCCCTTTCAGCTCTCCCACTGGGAAAGTAATGCTCCTGGCTTTAGGGAACCAATATCAACATGGATCCCAGCACATGTGTCTGTAGTTTTGGACCACGAGAAAGAGACGCAACCAGCACCCTGGCGCTTCCCGGAGAAAATTTGGGCACCCAGGTGCTCCTGCATGGGCTGAAGGGCTTCGAGGATATAATTTCTGGGGATAGGCAACAGTGTCCGCGTGTCTTACAAAACCCCAGGTAGCGTTGAAAGGGCAAACTGTACGTTTGTCTGGCTGCCTCTGAAGTCGACCTTCTGCTCCCACAGAGACACGGCAGGTAAGGGTTCCCAGTAGGAACCGTAAACACAGTGTTTCCTCATCGCAGCAGTGGTTCAGCAGTGCGGACCGTCTGCATTCCACCTAGGAGCTGCTAGGCCGAACTCCGGGAGGACTTTGGAACGCTTGGCCAAATAGGTGGGCAGCGAAGAGAGCAGAGTGTTGCCTTTCCTCCTTCATGCAGGGAACCAGTCCCAATTGCCTAAGGTATCTCTTTTTGGTGAGGTCGCCCAAGAAGACACATTGGGAACACAGTGTTTTTCCATGCGACGTGGTGAGCCCCCAGGAGTCCTAGGAGTCCTGAACAGCACACTCGCGTCAAGCCACTGCTTTGCCTGAGGCTTCTGGGCAAAGGCTGCCTGGCGCCAAGCATTGTGGATGCTCTCCCCGGACCTTGATTCTTTGTACTTCGTGATCAGTGTGCGGTGCCCTGAACCTGCCAGAAGCCTAGCAGTGTTCAGGGGCAAACTGTGGGTTTGCAAGCCTGCCTCTAAAGTCGAGTCACGGCTTGCCAGAAAGTGCCGACAGGTGAAGAACACTCAGAAGGGACACTGCGCACCTTGTTTCCTATTGCTCCTCAGCCTCAGCACTGAGAGCCCTGACGATCCACGTACGAACTGTTACAGCTCTGCTCAGGGGCACTTTTGAATGTTTTGGTCAGGAAGTTATCCGGCAAAGAAAACAGGCTGTTGCGGCTCACTCTGCATTCACAGAGATGAACCGGGGCACTTTTAGAGTGGACAGAGGCGCAGGGCCCCAAGAACACTTCCGCCACCCAGTGTTCTTCCAAGGCATATGCTGAGGCAGCAGCAGCCTCCAGAGGGGCATGCTAACTTTCATGCACTACATGCTTAAGGTGTCCTGGCCAAACTCTGCACGAGTCCATTCATGGATGGAATCCCTAACCTTACTTTGGTCCTTGTGGAACAGTAGAGTGTTCCCTTTAGGGACATGGCGCGCCAGGAAAGCCTCCTGCACGGAGGAGAAGAGAGAGGGTTTCTCCAGTCACACTGCCTTGCCCTTCGCCAAGCCGTTCTAACGGTGAAGAGAGCACGAGCAACCGCACTGGTTCTCAGCACACTTTGAGGCCGCACTTTCAGCTCTCCCACTGGGAAGGTAATGCTCCTGGCTTTAGGGAACCAATATCAACATGGAACCCAGCACATGTCTCTGTAGTTTTGGACCACGAGAAAGAGACGCAACCAGCACCCTGGCGCTTCCCGGAGAAAATTTGGGCACCCAGGTGCTCCTGCATGGGCTGAAGGGCTTCGAGGATATAATTTCTGGGGATAGACAACAGTGTCCGCGTGTCTTACAGAACTCCAGGTAGCGTTGAAAGGGCAAACTGTACGTTTGTCTGGCTGCCTCTGAAGTCGACCTTCTGCTCCCACAGAGACACGGCAGGTAAGGGTTCCCAGTAGGAACCGTAAACACAGTGTTTCCTCATCGCAGCAGTGGTTCAGCAGTGCGGACAGTCTGCATTCCACCTAGGAGCTGCTAGGCCGGAGTCCGGGAGGACTTTGGAACGCTTGGCCAAATAGGTGGGCAGCGAAGAGAGCAGAGTGTTGCCTTTCCTCCTTCATGCAGGGAACCAGTCCCAATTGCCTAAGGTATCTCTTTTTGGTGAGGTCGCCCAAGAAGACACATTGGGAACACAGTGTTTTTCCATGCGACGTGGTGAGCCCCCAGGAGTCCTAGGAGTCCTGAACAGCACACTCGCGTCAAGCCACTGCTTTGCCTGAGGCTTCTGGGCAAAGGCTGCCTGGCGCCAAGCATTGTGGATGCTCTCCCCGGACCTTGATTCTTTGTACTTCGTGATCAGTGTGCGGTGCCCTGAACCTGCCAGAAGCCTAGCAGTGTTCAGGGGCAAACTGTGGGTTTGCAAGCCTGCCTCTAAAGTCGAGTCACGGCTTGCCAGAAAGTGCCGACAGGTGAAGAACACCCAGAAGGGACACTGCGCACCTTGTTTCCTATTGCTCCTCAGCCTCAGCACTGAGAGCCCTGACGATCCACGTACGAACTGTTACAGCTCTGCTCAGGGGCACTTTTGAATGTTTTGGTCAGGAAGTTATCCGGCAAAGAGAACAGGCTGTTGCGGCTCACTCTGCATTCACAGAGATGAACCGGGGCACTTTTAGAGTGGACAGAGGCGCAGGGCCCCAAGAACACTTCCGCCACCCAGTGTTCTTCCAAGGCATATGCTGAGGCAGCAGCAGCCTCCAGAGGGGCATGCTAACTTTCATGCACTACATGCTTAAGGTGTCCTGGCCAAACTCTGCACGAGTCCATTCATGGATGGAATCCCTAACCTTACTTTGGTCCTTGTGGAACAGTAGAGTGTTCCCTTTAGGGACATGGGGCGCCAGGAAAGCCTCCTGCACGGAGGAGAAGAGAGAGGGTTTCTCCAGTCACACTGCCTTGCCCTTCGCCAAGCCGTTCTAACGGTGAAGAGAGCACGAGCAACCGCACTGGTTCTCAGCACACTTTGAGGCCGCCCTTTCAGCTCTCCCACTGGGAAGGTAATGCTCCTGGCTTTAGGGAACCAATATCAACATGGAACCCAGCACATGTCTCTGTAGTTTTGGACCACGAGAAAGAGACGCAACCAGCACCCTGGCGCTTCCCGGAGAAAATTTGGGCACCCAGGTGCTCCTGCATGGGCTGAAGGGCTTCGAGGATTTAATTTCTGGGGATAGGCAACAGTGTGCGCCTGTCTTACAAAACCACAGGTAGCGTTGAAAGGGCAAACTGTACGTTTGTCTGGCTGCCTCTGAAGTCGACCTTCTGCTCCCACAGAGACACGGCAGGTAAGGGTTCCCAGTAGGAACCGTAAACACAGTGTTTCCTCATCGCAGCAGTGGTTCAGCAGTGCGGACCGTCTGCATTCCACCTAGGAGCTGCTAGGCCGGAGTCCGGGAGGACTTTGGAACGCTTGGCCAAATAGGTGGGCAGCGAAGAGAGCAGAGTGTTGCCTTTCCTCCTTCATGCAGGGAACCAGTCCCAATTGCCTAAGGTATCTCTTTTTGGTGAGGTCGCCCAAGAAGACACATTGGGAACACAGTGTTTTTCCATGCGACGTGGTGAGCCCCCAGGAGTCCTAGGAGTCCTGAACAGCACACTCGCGTCAAGCCACTGCTTTGCCTGAGGCTTCTGGGCAAAGGCTGCCTGGCGCCAAGCATTGTGGATGCTCTCCCCGGACCTTGGTTCTTTGTACTTCGTGATCAGTGTGCGGTGCCCTGAACCTGCCAGAAGCCTAGCAGTGTTCAGGGGCAAACTGTCGGTTTGCAAGACTGCCTCTAAAGTCGAGTCACGGCTTGCCAGAAAGTGCCGACAGGTGAAGAACACTCAGAAGGGACACTGCGCACCTTGTTTCCTATTGCTCCTCAGCTTCCGCACTGAGAGCCCTGACGGTCCACGTACGAACTTTTACAGCTCTGCTCAGGGGCACTTTTGAATGTTTTGGTCAGGAAGTTTTCCGGCAAAGAGAACTGGCTGTTGCGGCTCACTCTGCATTCACAGAGATGAACCCGGGCACTTTTATAGTGGACAGAGGCGCAGGGCCCCAAGAACACTTCCGCCACCCAGTGTTCTTCCAAGGCATATGCTGAGGCAGCAGCAGCCTCCAGAGGGGCATGCTAACTTTCATGCACTACATGCTTAAGGTGTCCTGGCCAAACTCTGCACGAGTCCATTCATGGACGGAATCCCTAACCTTACTTTGGTCCTTGTGGAACAGTAGAGTGTTCCCTTTAGGGACATGGGGCGCCAGGAAAGCCTCCTGCACGGAGGAGAAGAGAGAGGGTTTCTCCAGTCACACTGCCTTGCCCTTCGCCAAGCCGTTCTAACGGTGAAGAGAGCACGAGCAACCGCACTGGTTCTCAGCACACTTTGAGGCCGCCCTTTCAGCTCTCCCACTGGGAAAGTAATGCTCCTGGCTTTAGGGAACCAATATCAACATGGATCCCAGCACATGTGTCTGTAGTTTTGGACCACGAGAAAGAGACGCAACCAGCACCCTGGCGCTTCCCGGAGAAAATTTGGGCACCCAGGTGCTCCTGCATGGGCTGAAGGGCTTCGAGGATATAATTTCTGGGGATAGACAACAGTGTCCGCGTGTCTTACAGAACCCCAGGTAGCGTTGAAAGGACAAACTGTACGTTTGTCTGGCTGCCTCTGAAGTCGACCTTCTGCTCCCACAGAGACACGGCAGGTAAGGGTTCCCAGTAGGAACCGTAAACACAGTGTTTCCTCATCGCAGCAGTGGTTCAGCAGTGCGGACCGTCTGCATTCCACCTAGGAGCTGCTAGGCCGGAGTCCGGGAGGACTTTGGAACGCTTGGCCAAATAGGTGGGCAGCGAAGAGAGCAGAGTGTTGCCTTTCCTCCTTCATGCAGGGAACCAGTCCCAATTGCCTAAGGTATCTCTTTTTGGTGAGGTCGCCCAAGAAGACACATTGGGAACACAGTGTTTTTCCATGCGACGTGGTGAGCCCCCAGGAGTCCTAGGAGTCCTGAACAGCACACTCGCGTCAAGCCACTGCTTTGCCTGAGGCTTCTGGGCAAAGGCTGCCTGGCGCCAAGCATTGTGGATGCTCTCCCCGGACCTTGGTTCTTTGTACTTCGTGATCAGTGTGCGGTGCCCTGAACCTGCCAGAAGCCTAGCAGTGTTCAGGGGCAAACTGTCGGTTTGCAAGACTGCCTCTAAAGTCGAGTCACGGCTTGCCAGAAAGTGCCGACAGGTGAAGAACACCCAGAAGGGACACTGCGCACCTTGTTTCCTATTGCTCCTCAGCCTCAGCACTGAGAGCCCTGACGATCCACGTACGAACTGTTACAGCTCTGCTCAGGGGCACTTTTGAATGTTTTGGTCAGGAAGTTTTCCGGCAAAGAGAACAGGCTGTTGCGGCTCACTCTGCATTCACAGAGATGAACCGGGGCACTTTTAGAGTGGACAGAGGCGCAGGGCCCCAAGAACACTTCCGCCACCCAGTGTTCTTCCAAGGCATATGCTGAGGCAGCAGCAGCCTCCAGAGGGGCATGCTAACTTTCATGCACTACATGCTTAAGGTGTCCTGGCCAAACTCTGCACGAGTCCATTCATGGATGGAATCCCTAACCTTACTTTGGTCCTTGTGGAACAGTAGAGTGTTCCCTTTAGGGACATGGCGCGCCAGGAAAGCCTCCTGCACGGAGGAGAAGAGAGAGGGTTTCTCCAGTCACACTGCCTTGCCCTTCGCCAAGCCGTTCTAACGGTGAAGAGAGCACGAGCAACCGCAATGGTTCTCAGCACACTTTGAGGCCGCACTTTCAGCTCTCCCACTGGGAAGGTAATGCTCCTGGCTTTAGGGAACCAATATCAACATGGAACCCAGCACATGTCTCTGTAGTTTTGGACCACGAGAAAGAGACGCAACCAGCACCCTGGCGCTTCCCGGAGAAAATTTGGGCACCCAGGTGCTCCTGCATGGGCTGAAGGGCTTCGAGGATATAATTTCTGGGGATAGGCAACAGTGTCCGCGTGTCTTACAAAACCCCAGGTAGCGTTGAAAGGGCAAACTGTACGTTTCTCTGGCTGCCTCTGAAGTCGACCTTCTGCTCCCACAGAGACACGGCAGGTAAGGGTTCCCAGTAGGAACCGTAAACACAGTGTTTCCTCATCGCAGCAGTGGTTCAGCAGTGCGGACCGTCTGCATTCCACCTAGGAGCTGCTAGGCCGAAGTCCGGGAGGACTTTGGAACGCTTGGCCAAATAGGTGGGCAGCGAAGAGAGCAGAGTGTTGCCTTTCCTCCTTCATGCAGGGAACCAGTCCCAATTGTCTAAGGTATCTCTTTTTGGTGAGGTCGCCCAAGAAGACACATTGGGTACACAGTGTTTTGCCATGCGACGTGGTGAGCCCCCAGGAGTCCTAGGAGTCCTGAACAGCACACTCGCGTCAAGCCACTGCTTTGCCTGAGGCTTCTGGGCAAAGGCTGCCTGGCGTCAAGCATTGTGGATGCTCTCCCCGGGCCTTGGTTGTTTGTACTTCGTGATCAGTGTGCGGTGCCCTGAACCTGCCAGAAGCCTAGCAGTGTTCAGGGGCAAACTGTGGGTTTGCAAGACTGCCTCTAAAGTCTAGTCACGGCTTGCCAGAAAGTGCCGACAGGTGAAGAACACCCAGAAGGGACACAGCGCACCTTGTTTCCTATTGCTCCTCAGCTTCAGCACTGAGAGCCCTGACGGTCCACGTACGAAATTTTACCGCTCTGCTCAGGGGCATTTTTGAATGTTTTGGTCAGGAAGTTATCCGGCAAATAGAACAGGCTGTTGCGGCTCACTCTGCATTCACAGAGATGAACCGGGGCACTTTTAGAGTGGACAGAGGCGCAGGGCCCCAAGAACACTTCCGCCACCCAGTGTTCTTCCAAGGCATATGCTGAGGCAGCAGCAGCCTCCAGAGGGGCATGCTAACTTTCATGCACTACATGCTTAAGGTGTCCTGGCCAAACTCTGCACGAGTCCATTCATGGATGGAATCCCTAACCTTACTTTGGTCCTTGTGGAACAGTAGAGTGTTCCCTTTAGGGACATGGGGCGCCAGGAAAGCCTCCTGCACGGAGGAGAAGAGAAACGGTTTCTCCAGTCACACTGCCTTGCCCTTCGCCAAGCCGTTCTAACGGTGAAGAGAGCACGAGCAACCGCACTGGTTCTCAGCACACTTTGAGGCCGCCCTTTCAGCTCTCCCACTGGGAAGGTAATGCTCCTGGCTTTAGGGAACCAATATCAACATGGAACCCAGCACATGTGTCTGTAGTTTTGGACCACGAGAAAGAGACGCAACCAGCACCCTGGCGCTTCCCGGAGAAAATTTGGGCACCCAGGTGCTCCTGCATGGGCTGAAGGGCTTCGAGGATATAATTTCTGGGGATAGGCAACAGTGTCCGCGTGTCTTACAAAACCCCAGGTAGCGTTGAAAGGGCAAACTGTACGTTTGTCTGGCTGCCTCTGAAGTCGACCTTCTGCTCCCACAGAGACACGGCAGGTAAGGGTTCCCAGTAGGAACCGTAAACACAGTGTTTCCTCATCGCAGCAGTGGTTCAGCAGTGCGGACCGTCTGCATTCCACCTAGGAGCTGCTAGGCCGGAGTCCGGGAGGACTTTGGAACGCTTGGCCAAATAGGTGGGCAGCGAAGAGAGCAGAGTGTTGCCTTTCCTCCTTCATGCAGGGAACCAGTCCCAATTGCCTAAGGTATCTCTTTTTGGTGAGGTCGCCCAAGAAGACACATTGGGAACACAGTGTTTTTCCATGCGACGTGGTGAGCCCCCAGGAGTCCTAGGAGTCCTGAACAGCACACTCGCGTCAAGCCACTGCTTTGCCTGAGGCTTCTGGGCAAAGGCTGCCTGGCGCCAAGCATTGTGGATGCTCTCCCCGGACCTTGGTTCTTTGTACTTCGTGATCAGTGTGCGGTGCCCTGAACCTGCCAGAAGCCTAGCAGTGTTCAGGGGCAAACTGTCGGTTTGCAAGACTGCCTCTAAAGTCGAGTCACGGCTTGCCAGAAAGTGCCGACAGGTGAAGAACACTCAGAAGGGACACTGCGCACCTTGTTTCCTATTGCTCCTCAGCTTCCGCACTGAGAGCCCTGACGGTCCACGTACGAAATTTTACAGCTCTGCTCAGGGGCACTTTTGAATGTTTTGGTCAGGAAGTTTTCCGGCAAAGAGAACTGGCTGTTGCGGCTCACTCTGCATTCACAGAGATGAACCCGGGCACTTTTAGAGTGGACAGAGGCGCAGGGCCCCAAGAACACTTCCGCCACCCAGTGTTCTTCCAAGGCATATGCTGAGGCAGCAGCAGCCTCCAGAGGGGCATGCTAACTTTCATGCACTACATGCTTAAGGTGTCCTGGCCAAACTCTGCACGAGTCCATTCATGGACGGAATCCCTAACCTTACTTTGGTCCTTGTGGAACAGTAGAGTGTTCCCTTTAGGGACATGGGGCGCCAGGAAAGCCTCCTGCACGGAGGAGAAGAGAGAGGGTTTCTCCAGTCACACTGCCTTGCCCTTCGCCAAGCCGTTCTAACGGTGAAGAGAGCACGAGCAACCGCACTGGTTCTCAGCACACTTTGAGGCCGCCCTTTCAGCTCTCCCACTGGGAAAGTAATGCTCCTGGCTTTAGGGAACCAATATCAACATGGATCCCAGCACATGTGTCTGTAGTTTTGGACCACGAGAAAGAGACGCAACCAGCACCCTGGCGCTTCCCGGAGAAAATTTGGGCACCCAGGTGCTCCTGCATGGGCTGAAGGGCTTCGAGGATATAATTTCTGGGGATAGGCAACAGTGTCCGCGTGTCTTACAAAACCCCAGGTAGCGTTTAAAGGGCAAACTGTACGTTTGTCTGGCTGCCTCTGAAGTCGACCTTCTGCTCCCACAGAGACACGGCAGGTAAGGGTTCCCAGTAGGAACCGTAAACACAGTGTTTCCTCATCGCAGCAGTGGTTCAGCAGTGCGGACCGTCTGCATTCCACCTAGGAGCTGCTAGGCCGGAGTCCGGGAGGACTTTGGAACGCTTGGCCAAATAGGTGGGCAGCGAAGAGAGCAGAGTGTTGCCTTTCCTCCTTCATGCAGGGAACCAGTCCCAATTGCCTAAGGTATCTCTTTTTGGTGAGGTCGCCCAAGAAGACACATTGGGAACACAGTGTTTTTCCATGCGACGTGGTGAGCCCCCAGGAGTCCTAGGAGTCCTGAACAGCACACTCGCGTCAAGCCACTGCTTTGCCTGAGGCTTCTGGGCAAAGGCTGCCTGGCGCCAAGCATTGTGGATGCTCTCCCCGGACCTTGATTCTTTGTACTTCGTGATCAGTGTGCGGTGCCCTGAACCTGCCAGAAGCCTAGCAGTGTTCAGGGGCAAACTGTGGGTTTGCAAGCCTGCCTCTAAAGTCGAGTCACGGCTTGCCAGAAAGTGCCGACAGGTGAAGAACACTCAGAAGGGACACTGCGCACCTTGTTTCCTATTGCTCCTCAGCCTCAGCACTGAGAGCCCTGACGATCCACGTACGAACTGTTACAGCTCTGCTCAGGGGCACTTTTGAATGTTTTGGTCAGGAAGTTATCCGGCAAAGAAAACAGGCTGTTGCGGCTCACTCTGCATTCACAGAGATGAACCGGGGCACTTTTAGAGTGGACAGAGGCGCAGGGCCCCAAGAACACTTCCGCCACCCAGTGTTCTTCCAAGGCATATGCTGAGGCAGCAGCAGCCTCCAGAGGGGCATGCTAACTTTCATGCACTACATGCTTAAGGTGTCCTGGCCAAACTCTGCACGAGTCCATTCATGGATGGAATCCCTAACCTTACTTTGGTCCTTGTGGAACAGTAGAGTGTTCCCTTTAGGGACATGGCGCGCCAGGAAAGCCTCCTGCACGGAGGAGAAGAGAGAGGGTTTCTCCAGTCACACTGCCTTGCCCTTCGCCAAGCCGTTCTAACGGTGAAGAGAGCACGAGCAACCGCACTGGTTCTCAGCACACTTTGAGGCCGCACTTTCAGCTCTCCCACTGGGAAGGTAATGCTCCTGGCTTTAGGGAACCAATATCAACATGGAACCCAGCACATGTCTCTGTAGTTTTGGACCACGAGAAAGAGACGCAACCAGCACCCTGGCGCTTCCCGGAGAAAATTTGGGCACCCAGGTGCTCCTGCATGGGCTGAAGGGCTTCGAGGATATAATTTCTGGGGATAGACAACAGTGTCCGCGTGTCTTACAGAACTCCAGGTAGCGTTGAAAGGGCAAACTGTACGTTTGTCTGGCTGCCTCTGAAGTCGACCTTCTGCTCCCACAGAGACACGGCAGGTAAGGGTTCCCAGTAGGAACCGTAAACACAGTGTTTCCTCATCGCAGCAGTGGTTCAGCAGTGCGGACAGTCTGCATTCCACCTAGGAGCTGCTAGGCCGGAGTCCGGGAGGACTTTGGAACGCTTGGCCAAATAGGTGGGCAGCGAAGAGAGCAGAGTGTTGCCTTTCCTCCTTCATGCAGGGAACCAGTCCCAATTGCCTAAGGTATCTCTTTTTGGTGAGGTCGCCCAAGAAGACACATTGGGAACACAGTGTTTTTCCATGCGACGTGGTGAGCCCCCAGGAGTCCTAGGAGTCCTGAACAGCACACTCGCGTCAAGCCACTGCTTTGCCTGAGGCTTCTGGGCAAAGGCTGCCTGGCGCCAAGCATTGTGGATGCTCTCCCCGGACCTTGATTCTTTGTACTTCGTGATCAGTGTGCGGTGCCCTGAACCTGCCAGAAGCCTAGCAGTGTTCAGGGGCAAACTGTGGGTTTGCAAGACTGCCTCTAAAGTCTAGTCACGGCTTGCCAGAAAGTGCCGACAGGTGAAGAACACCCAGAAGGGACACAGCGCACCTTGTTTCCTATTGCTCCTCAGCTTCAGCACTGAGAGCCCTGACGGTCCACGTACGAAATTTTACCGCTCTGCTCAGGGGCATTTTTGAATGTTTTGGTCAGGAAGTTATCCGGCAAATAGAACAGGCTGTTGCGGCTCACTCTGCATTCACAGAGATGAACCGGGGCACTTTTAGAGTGGACAGAGGCGCAGGGCCCCAAGAACACTTCCGCCACCCAGTGTTCTTCCAAGGCATATGCTGAGGCAGCAGCAGCCTCCAGAGGGGCATGCTAACTTTCATGCACTACATGCTTAAGGTGTCCTGGCCAAACTCTGCACGAGTCCATTCATGGACGGAATCCCTAACCTTACTTTGGTCCTTGTGGAACAGTAGAGTGTTCCCTTTAGGGACATGGGGCGCCAGGAAAGCCTCCTGCACGGAGGAGAAGAGAGAGGGTTTCTCCAGTCACACTGCCTTGCCCTTCGCCAAGCCGTTCTAACGGTGAAGAGAGCACGAGCAACCGCACTGGTTCTCAGCACACTTTGAGGCCGCCCTTTCAGCTCTCCCACTGGGAAAGTAATGCTCCTGGCTTTAGGGAACCAATATCAACATGGATCCCAGCACATGTGTCTGTAGTTTTGGACCACGAGAAAGAGACGCAACCAGCACCCTGGCGCTTCCCGGAGAAAATTTGGGCACCCAGGTGCTCCTGCATGGGCTGAAGGGCTTCGAGGATATAATTTCTGGGGATAGGCAACAGTGTCCGCGTGTCTTACAAAACCCCAGGTAGCGTTTAAAGGGCAAACTGTACGTTTGTCTGGCTGCCTCTGAAGTCGACCTTCTGCTCCCACAGAGACACGGCAGGTAAGGGTTCCCAGTAGGAACCGTAAACACAGTGTTTCCTCATCGCAGCAGTGGTTCAGCAGTGCGGACCGTCTGCATTCCACCTAGGAGCTGCTAGGCCGGAGTCCGGGAGGACTTTGGAACGCTTGGCCAAATAGGTGGGCAGCGAAGAGAGCAGAGTGTTGCCTTTCCTCCTTCATGCAGGGAACCAGTCCCAATTGCCTAAGGTATCTCTTTTTGGTGAGGTCGCCCAAGAAGACACATTGGGAACACAGTGTTTTTCCATGCGACGTGGTGAGCCCCCAGGAGTCCTAGGAGTCCTGAACAGCACACTCGCGTCAAGCCACTGCTTTGCCTGAGGCTTCTGGGCAAAGGCTGCCTGGCGCCAAGCATTGTGGATGCTCTCCCCGGACCTTGATTCTTTGTACTTCGTGATCAGTGTGCGGTGCCCTGAACCTGCCAGAAGCCTAGCAGTGTTCAGGGGCAAACTGTGGGTTTGCAAGCCTGCCTCTAAAGTCGAGTCACGGCTTGCCAGAAAGTGCCGACAGGTGAAGAACACTCAGAAGGGACACTGCGCACCTTGTTTCCTATTGCTCCTCAGCCTCAGCACTGAGAGCCCTGACGATCCACGTACGAACTGTTACAGCTCTGCTCAGGGGCACTTTTGAATGTTTTGGTCAGGAAGTTATCCGGCAAAGAAAACAGGCTGTTGCGGCTCACTCTGCATTCACAGAGATGAACCGGGGCACTTTTAGAGTGGACAGAGGCGCAGGGCCCCAAGAACACTTCCGCCACCCAGTGTTCTTCCAAGGCATATGCTGAGGCAGCAGCAGCCTCCAGAGGGGCATGCTAACTTTCATGCACTACATGCTTAAGGTGTCCTGGCCAAACTCTGCACGAGTCCATTCATGGATGGAATCCCTAACCTTACTTTGGTCCTTGTGGAACAGTAGAGTGTTCCCTTTAGGGACATGGCGCGCCAGGAAAGCCTCCTGCACGGAGGAGAAGAGAGAGGGTTTCTCCAGTCACACTGCCTTGCCCTTCGCCAAGCCGTTCTAACGGTGAAGAGAGCACGAGCAACCGCACTGGTTCTCAGCACACTTTGAGGCCGCACTTTCAGCTCTCCCACTGGGAAGGTAATGCTCCTGGCTTTAGGGAACCAATATCAACATGGAACCCAGCACATGTCTCTGTAGTTTTGGACCACGAGAAAGAGACGCAACCAGCACCCTGGCGCTTCCCGGAGAAAATTTGGGCACCCAGGTGCTCCTGCATGGGCTGAAGGGCTTCGAGGATATAATTTCTGGGGATAGACAACAGTGTCCGCGTGTCTTACAGAACTCCAGGTAGCGTTGAAAGGGCAAACTGTACGTTTGTCTGGCTGCCTCTGAAGTCGACCTTCTGCTCCCACAGAGACACGGCAGGTAAGGGTTCCCAGTAGGAACCGTAAACACAGTGTTTCCTCATCGCAGCAGTGGTTCAGCAGTGCGGACAGTCTGCATTCCACCTAGGAGCTGCTAGGCCGGAGTCCGGGAGGACTTTGGAACGCTTGGCCAAATAGGTGGGCAGCGAAGAGAGCAGAGTGTTGCCTTTCCTCCTTCATGCAGGGAACCAGTCCCAATTGCCTAAGGTATCTCTTTTTGGTGAGGTCGCCCAAGAAGACACATTGGGAACACAGTGTTTTTCCATGCGACGTGGTGAGCCCCCAGGAGTCCTAGGAGTCCTGAACAGCACACTCGCGTCAAGCCACTGCTTTGCCTGAGGCTTCTGGGCAAAGGCTGCCTGGCGCCAAGCATTGTGGATGCTCTCCCCGGACCTTGATTCTTTGTACTTCGTGATCAGTGTGCGGTGCCCTGAACCTGCCAGAAGCCTAGCAGTGTTCAGGGGCAAACTGTGGGTTTGCAAGCCTGCCTCTAAAGTCGAGTCACGGCTTGCCAGAAAGTGCCGACAGGTGAAGAACACCCAGAAGGGACACTGCGCACCTTGTTTCCTATTGCTCCTCAGCCTCAGCACTGAGAGCCCTGACGATCCACGTACGAACTGTTACAGCTCTGCTCAGGGGCACTTTTGAATGTTTTGGTCAGGAAGTTATCCGGCAAAGAGAACAGGCTGTTGCGGCTCACTCTGCATTCACAGAGATGAACCGGGGCACTTTTAGAGTGGACAGAGGCGCAGGGCCCCAAGAACACTTCCGCCACCCAGTGTTCTTCCAAGGCATATGCTGAGGCAGCAGCAGCCTCCAGAGGGGCATGCTAACTTTCATGCACTACATGCTTAAGGTGTCCTGGCCAAACTCTGCACGAGTCCATTCATGGATGGAATCCCTAACCTTACTTTGGTCCTTGTGGAACAGTAGAGTGTTCCCTTTAGGGACATGGGGCGCCAGGAAAGCCTCCTGCACGGAGGAGAAGAGAGAGGGTTTCTCCAGTCACACTGCCTTGCCCTTCGCCAAGCCGTTCTAACGGTGAAGAGAGCACGAGCAACCGCACTGGTTCTCAGCACACTTTGAGGCCGCCCTTTCAGCTCTCCCACTGGGAAGGTAATGCTCCTGGCTTTAGGGAACCAATATCAACATGGAACCCAGCACATGTCTCTGTAGTTTTGGACCACGAGAAAGAGACGCAACCAGCACCCTGGCGCTTCCCGGAGAAAATTTGGGCACCCAGGTGCTCCTGCATGGGCTGAAGGGCTTCGAGGATTTAATTTCTGGGGATAGGCAACAGTGTGCGCCTGTCTTACAAAACCACAGGTAGCGTTGAAAGGGCAAACTGTACGTTTGTCTGGCTGCCTCTGAAGTCGACCTTCTGCTCCCACAGAGACACGGCAGGTAAGGGTTCCCAGTAGGAACCGTAAACACAGTGTTTCCTCATCGCAGCAGTGGTTCAGCAGTGCGGACCGTCTGCATTCCACCTAGGAGCTGCTAGGCCGGAGTCCGGGAGGACTTTGGAACGCTTGGCCAAATAGGTGGGCAGCGAAGAGAGCAGAGTGTTGCCTTTCCTCCTTCATGCAGGGAACCAGTCCCAATTGCCTAAGGTATCTCTTTTTGGTGAGGTCGCCCAAGAAGACACATTGGGAACACAGTGTTTTTCCATGCGACGTGGTGAGCCCCCAGGAGTCCTAGGAGTCCTGAACAGCACACTCGCGTCAAGCCACTGCTTTGCCTGAGGCTTCTGGGCAAAGGCTGCCTGGCGCCAAGCATTGTGGATGCTCTCCCCGGAC
Organism: Mesoplodon mirus; assembly: GCF_964341445.2. NCBI lineage: Eukaryota > Metazoa > Chordata > Mammalia > Artiodactyla > Ziphiidae > Mesoplodon > Mesoplodon mirus. The sequence continues at coordinate 4,738 of NW_028294338.1, read as the reverse complement.
CTTGGTTCTTTGTACTTCGTGATCAGTGTGCGGTGCCCTGAACCTGCCAGAAGCCTAGCAGTGTTCAGGGGCAAACTGTCGGTTTGCAAGACTGCCTCTAAAGTCGAGTCACGGCTTGCCAGAAAGTGCCGACAGGTGAAGAACACTCAGAAGGGACACTGCGCACCTTGTTTCCTATTGCTCCTCAGCTTCCGCACTGAGAGCCCTGACGGTCCACGTACGAACTTTTACAGCTCTGCTCAGGGGCACTTTTGAATGTTTTGGTCAGGAAGTTTTCCGGCAAAGAGAACTGGCTGTTGCGGCTCACTCTGCATTCACAGAGATGAACCCGGGCACTTTTATAGTGGACAGAGGCGCAGGGCCCCAAGAACACTTCCGCCACCCAGTGTTCTTCCAAGGCATATGCTGAGGCAGCAGCAGCCTCCAGAGGGGCATGCTAACTTTCATGCACTACATGCTTAAGGTGTCCTGGCCAAACTCTGCACGAGTCCATTCATGGACGGAATCCCTAACCTTACTTTGGTCCTTGTGGAACAGTAGAGTGTTCCCTTTAGGGACATGGGGCGCCAGGAAAGCCTCCTGCACGGAGGAGAAGAGAGAGGGTTTCTCCAGTCACACTGCCTTGCCCTTCGCCAAGCCGTTCTAACGGTGAAGAGAGCACGAGCAACCGCACTGGTTCTCAGCACACTTTGAGGCCGCCCTTTCAGCTCTCCCACTGGGAAAGTAATGCTCCTGGCTTTAGGGAACCAATATCAACATGGATCCCAGCACATGTGTCTGTAGTTTTGGACCACGAGAAAGAGACGCAACCAGCACCCTGGCGCTTCCCGGAGAAAATTTGGGCACCCAGGTGCTCCTGCATGGGCTGAAGGGCTTCGAGGATATAATTTCTGGGGATAGACAACAGTGTCCGCGTGTCTTACAGAACCCCAGGTAGCGTTGAAAGGGCAAACTGTACGTTTGTCTGGCTGCCTCTGAAGTCGACCTTCTGCTCCCACAGAGACACGGCAGGTAAGGGTTCCCAGTAGGAACCGTAAACACAGTGTTTCCTCATCGCAGCAGTGGTTCAGCAGTGCGGACCGTCTGCATTCCACCTAGGAGCTGCTAGGCCGGAGTCCGGGAGGACTTTGGAACGCTTGGCCAAATAGGTGGGCAGCGAAGAGAGCAGAGTGTTGCCTTTCCTCCTTCATGCAGGGAACCAGTCCCAATTGCCTAAGGTATCTCTTTTTGGTGAGGTCGCCCAAGAAGACACATTGGGAACACAGTGTTTTTCCATGCGACGTGGTGAGCCCCCAGGAGTCCTAGGAGTCCTGAACAGCACACTCGCGTCAAGCCACTGCTTTGCCTGAGGCTTCTGGGCAAAGGCTGCCTGGCGTCAAGCATTGTGGATGCTCTCCCCGGGCCTTGGTTGTTTGTACTTCGTGATCAGTGTGCGGTGCCCTGAACCTGCCAGAAGCCTAGCAGTGTTCAGGGGCAAACTGTGGGTTTGCAAGACTGCCTCTAAAGTCTAGTCACGGCTTGCCAGAAAGTGCCGACAGGTGAAGAACACCCAGAAGGGACACTGCGCACCTTGTTTCCTATTGCTCCTCAGCTTCAGCACTGAGAGCCCTGACGGTCCACGTACGAAATTTTACCGCTCTGCTCAGGGGCATTTTTGAATGTTTTGGTCAGGAAGTTATCCGGCAAATAGAACAGGCTGTTGCGGCTCACTCTGCATTCACAGAGATGAACCCGGGCACTTTTAGAGTGGACAGAGGCGCAGGGCCCCAAGAACACTTCCGCCACCCAGTGTTCTTCCAAGGCATATGCTGAGGCAGCAGCAGCCTCCAGAGGGGCATGCTAACTTTCATGCACTACATGCTTAAGGTGTCCTGGCCAAACTCTGCACGAGTCCATTCATGGACGGAATCCCTAACCTTACTTTGGTCCTTGTGGAACAGTAGAGTGTTCCCTTTAGGGACATGGGGCGCCAGGAAAGCCTCCTGCACGGAGGAGAAGAGAGAGGGTTTCTCCAGTCACACTGCCTTGCCCTTCGCCAAGCCGTTCTAACGGTGAAGAGAGCACGAGCAACCGCACTGGTTCTCAGCACACTTTGAGGCCGCCCTTTCAGCTCTCCCACTGGGAAAGTAATGCTCCTGGCTTTAGGGAACCAATATCAACATGGATCCCAGCACATGTGTCTGTAGTTTTGGACCACGAGAAAGAGACGCAACCAGCACCCTGGCGCTTCCCGGAGAAAATTTGGGCACCCAGGTGCTCCTGCATGGGCTGAAGGGCTTCGAGGATATAATTTCTGGGGATAGGCAACAGTGTCCGCGTGTCTTACAAAACCCCAGGTAGCGTTGAAAGGGCAAACTGTACGTTTGTCTGGCTGCCTCTGAAGTCGACCTTCTGCTCCCACAGAGACACGGCAGGTAAGGGTTCCCAGTAGGAACCGTAAACACAGTGTTTCCTCATCGCAGCAGTGGTTCAGCAGTGCGGACCGTCTGCATTCCACCTAGGAGCTGCTAGGCCGGAGTCCGGGAGGACTTTGGAACGCTTGGCCAAATAGGTGGGCAGCGAAGAGAGCAGAGTGTTGCCTTTCCTCCTTCATGCAGGGAACCAGTCCCAATTGCCTAAGGTATCTCTTTTTGGTGAGGTCGCCCAAGAAGACACATTGGGAACACAGTGTTTTTCCATGCGACGTGGTGAGCCCCCAGGAGTCCTAGGAGTCCTGAACAGCACACTCGCGTCAAGCCACTGCTTTGCCTGAGGCTTCTGGGCAAAGGCTGCCTGGCGCCAAGCATTGTGGATGCTCTCCCCGGACCTTGGTTCTTTGTACTTCGTGATCAGTGTGCGGTGCCCTGAACCTGCCAGAAGCCTAGCAGGGTTCAGGGGCAAACTGTCGGTTTGCAAGACTGCCTCTAAAGTCGAGTCACGGCTTGCCAGAAAGTGCCGACAGGTGAAGAACACTCAGAAGGGACACTGCGCACCTTGTTTCCTATTGCTCCTCAGCTTCCGCACTGAGAGCCCTGACGGTCCACGTACGAAATTTTACAGCTCTGCTCAGGGGCACTTTTGAATGTTTTGGTCAGGAAGTTTTCCGGCAAAGAGAACTGGCTGTTGCGGCTCACTCTGCATTCACAGAGATGAACCCGGGCACTTTTAGAGTGGACAGAGGCGCAGGGCCCCAAGAACACTTCCGCCACCCAGTGTTCTTCCAAGGCATATGCTGAGGCAGCAGCAGCCTCCAGAGGGGCATGCTAACTTTCATGCACTACATGCTTAAGGTGTCCTGGCCAAACTCTGCACGAGTCCATTCATGGACGGAATCCCTAACCTTACTTTGGTCCTTGTGGAACAGTAGAGTGTTCCCTTTAGGGACATGGGGCGCCAGGAAAGCCTCCTGCACGGAGGAGAAGAGAGAGGGTTTCTCCAGTCACACTGCCTTGCCCTTCGCCAAGCCGTTCTAACGGTGAAGAGAGCACGAGCAACCGCACTGGTTCTCAGCACACTTTGAGGCCGCCCTTTCAGCTCTCCCACTGGGAAAGTAATGCTCCTGGCTTTAGGGAACCAATATCAACATGGATCCCAGCACATGTGTCTGTAGTTTTGGACCACGAGAAAGAGACGCAACCAGCACCCTGGCGCTTCCCGGAGAAAATTTGGGCACCCAGGTGCTCCTGCATGGGCTGAAGGGCTTCGAGGATATAATTTCTGGGGATAGGCAACAGTGTCCGCGTGTCTTACAAAACCCCAGGTAGCGTTGAAAGGGCAAACTGTACGTTTGTCTGGCTGCCTCTGAAGTCGACCTTCTGCTCCCAGAGAGACACGGCAGGTAAGGGTTCCCAGTAGGAACCGTAAACACAGTGTTTCCTCATCGCAGCAGTGGTTCAGCAGTGCGGACCGTCTGCATTCCACCTAGGAGCTGCTAGGCCGAACTCCGGGAGGACTTTGGAACGCTTGGCCAAATAGGTGGGCAGCGAAGAGAGCAGAGTGTTGCCTTTCCTCCTTCATGCAGGGAACCAGTCCCAATTGCCTAAGGTATCTCTTTTTGGTGAGGTCGCCCAAGAAGACACATTGGGAACACAGTGTTTTTCCATGCGACGTGGTGAGCCCCCAGGAGTCCTAGGAGTCCTGAACAGCACACTCGCGTCAAGCCACTGCTTTGCCTGAGGCTTCTGGGCAAAGGCTGCCTGGCGCCAAGCATTGTGGATGCTCTCCCCGGACCTTGATTCTTTGTACTTCGTGATCAGTGTGCGGTGCCCTGAACCTGCCAGAAGCCTAGCAGTGTTCAGGGGCAAACTGTGGGTTTGCAAGCCTGCCTCTAAAGTCGAGTCACGGCTTGCCAGAAAGTGCCGACAGGTGAAGAACACCCAGAAGGGACACTGCGCACCTTGTTTCCTATTGCTCCTCAGCCTCAGCACTGAGAGCCCTGACGATCCACGTACGAACTGTTACAGCTCTGCTCAGGGGCACTTTTGAATGTTTTGGTCAGGAAGTTATCCGGCAAAGAGAACAGGCTGTTGCGGCTCACTCTGCATTCACAGAGATGAACCGGGGCACTTTTAGAGTGGACAGAGGCGCAGGGCCCCAAGAACACTTCCGCCACCCAGTGTTCTTCCAAGGCATATGCTGAGGCAGCAGCAGCCTCCAGAGGGGCATGCTAACTTTCATGCACTACATGCTTAAGGTGTCCTGGCCAAACTCTGCACGAGTCCATTCATGGATGGAATCCCTAACCTTACTTTGGTCCTTG